>NC_066890.1:11811192-12093692 GCF_022985175.1 Labeo rohita
TATCCATTCATACATTCATTCATTCATTCATTGTACAATGAATTTAGTAGTAATGGTAGTGATGTGTGGATTGATTTGATTGATTGATTGATTGAATCATTCATTCATTCTAAAACATGTTGTGCTTGTTGTGAAAATAGTCTCAAAACGGAAAAAAAAAAGAGTTAAATCGTTTGGCTTTGTTTGAAGGCCGTGTAACAGTTCTCGAGATCACACACATGAATATGCAAGTATGGGAAATAAATATTGAAAGTAAGTGAATCAAGAGCTTGTTCGGCTCTACTGTTTCTCACACTATGATGTCGGTTGTTAATAATTGAGCCGACAGCGTTATGTTCGGTCCGAGCGCACTTGGCTGTTTCTGTGATATACGGCACAGAGGCACTGCAGACTGTAAGACGGGATTTGCAGACTTTGCAGTTTCTTCTGCAATCAATTGTAAAATATTTACCTCAGGCAAAGGCTCTCTATCTGAGAAGCTTGTGGCGGCCAATTTAACATCGCACTTTGAAAATATCTTTAATGCGTTCGCAGGCGAGTTAAATAAAGAGCGTGTTTGCAGCGCGGCTGATTAATTAAACGAGACGCCATCCGCTAATGGCCGGTCGGGAAGATCTTCTCCAGCGCTGATCCTCCTCACAGCAATAGCAGACTAATCAGCCTGAGCAAACCACGCTTAGTCTGCTGGCAAATTTACAAGCCAAGCAAACTAATGAGAAGAAATCTAGAAGTTGCCAAAGGCCTCATTTGAGTCCTCCGTCGAGCGGCGCTTGTGCGCGGATCAGGCTGAGAGGATTAGCGCAGACAGAATGAGATTGTGTTGGAAAACAACAGCCGAGCGCCGCCTTCACGGGTCGTTGCTGCCGTGCATCGCTGCAGATTCACATCTATGTGTTTCTGCGACTTTCTTATGGAACTGAACAGCTTTCTGAGGAGTGTTTGAGGGATTCTGGGACGCTTTGAGGTGCTGGTTTGCCTCAGTCTAAAATATTCAAGTCTGTTTGGTTAAATCTGTGGTTTTTCAGATGATTTGTGGTTTGATGATTTCAGATGATCTGTGCTAGAATGGCAGAAAATGACATCACAAAACATCATAACATAGTAATACCTCAATATTGAACATTTTTAGCTTCAAGGCTGAAATAATAAACTTCAATCACCCATTCTTTGTCGTCTTCTTACAAAGTTTATAATGAGTTCAAAAGAACAGCATGCTCCATATGGTTTATTTATTTATTTGCTTGCTTGCTTGTTCTTTTTATTCATTTATTTTAATTTCACTTTCATTTCAGTATTTCAGCTTGAACTTATTTGATTACCAAAGCAACATTTCTAATGTTAATTTAATATTTTTAAGGTTACAATATATATTTAAATTAAATTAAATTAAATTAAATTAAATTAAATTAAATTAAATTAAATTAAATTAAATTAATTTTATTTTATTTTATTTTATTTTATTTTAATAATAATAACTCATTTTATTCAGCAATAATTATATTGATCAAAAGTGACAGTACAGAAAATATTATATTACAAAACATTTCTGCATCTATTTTTTTAAACAAATGCTGTACTGCTTAAAGTATTAAAAAATTAAATTAAATTAAATAATAAAATTAAATTAAATTAAATTAAATTTTTCCTGCTGTTCTTTAGAACTTTCTACTGCTGAAAAAAGTAATAAAATTAAATAGAAATAAATAAAAATAAATAAATAAATACAGTAAACAAAATAAAATAAAAATCACTTTTTCCACAAAAATATTAAGAAACAAAAACTTTTCCTTCTCTTTTTTTTTTCTTTTTTCTTTAACATTGATAACATGAAATGATAATAAAATTCACCATTCATTCATTCATTCATTCATTCCTTTTCATTTCATTACTTGAGTTTAAACTTATTTTATTTAGTTGCCAAAGCAATATTTCTAATGTTCATAAGATTTTAAAGTTTCCAGTATTTTATTTTATTTTATTTTATTTTATTTTATTTTATTTTATTTTATTTTATTTTATTTTATTTTATTTTATTTTATTTTATTTTAGCTTTTTTTTTTTTTTTTTTTTTTTTTTTTTTTTTTAATTGATTGATTGATTGGTTGGTTGATTGATTGCCAATAATATGCCTTTATAATTTGTATTAGCATTTTACATATTTCAGTGAAGATTTATTTGTTTTTGTTTGTTTGTTTGTTTGTTGATTTGTTTGTTTTAAAATTATATTTACTGATTTATAATATTTTTAGATTTTGTATGTATTTTTTTTTTTTTATTAATGCAACTATCAAACAAAAAGTAATAACATTTTTCCTTACACCTTGAAAGCATTTGAATGTACATTTTTAAAATATATTTTTAATATTTTAATTGTTTAAGTATATTTAAAAATTAAATTAAATTAAATTAAATTCATATTTTGGGGTTTTGGGGCGGTCACACTGTATGACATTTAACAGCCTGAACTACACTGTAAAAAACAATTTGTTGAGTCAACTTAAAATAATTTGTTACCCTGCTGCCTTAAAATTTTAAGTTCAGTCAACTCAAAAAAAGTTTATTAAACTTGAAATGTTAAATTATACTAAGTGACAACTTAGATATTTGAATTGAATCAATTTAAAATTTTAAGGCAGCTGGGTTACTTACCCATCTGTTAAGTTTAGCAAACACAAATATCGAAGTTGTTACTTAGTTGTTAACTTAACATTTCAAGTTGACTAAACTTATTTTAGTTAACTGAACTTAAAATTTTAAGGCAGCAGGGTAACAAATTATTTTAAGCTGATTCAACAAATTGTGTTTTTTTTATTTTTTTACAGTTTAAGATTGCCTTGTCATAAAACTTCAGGTAACCTGATATTATTAGCAACTAAATGAATGATAACACACATTACACTGACACACCGAGATTCAGCCAATCATAACAGAACTCATTTACATATATTAGTCATAAAGGTGCGGTGGCAAAAATAGTACATTTCATAAAATAGACATAAAAAAAATTTCTCTCTCAAACTGTAATGGATTCAATCAGTGAAATATGACTAAGAGAGCGAGCACATATTTTCAGATGAATTGTGATCCGTTGTGAATAAAAGCGGGGCAAGGATGTGACCTGTTTCACCTCCTCAAACATCCACTGAAGAAGAAAATGGTTTTGCCATCATTTCATCCATCACAATTATACTGGTGATATTGAGTGAATACAGCCTCGAGAGCGGCGCTCGGGTCTAAACTTTGTTTCCGTACGATGTTAATTGACTGCAAAATGCTGAAATTAGCTGAGTGATTATCGGACTCGTTTAAGTTAACGAGGCAGATTGTGCTGGAATGTGTATTGAATGGTTGGAGTATCGGAGCTGACATTCAGCACATTACGTGGGTGTCAGGAAATGCTTTCAGATGGAGGAATTATTTTTAGATTAGCTACAGTCACAGTCGCTATTAAGCAGCTCTTCCTTCAAACACCAACAGCACGACATTTGCGTACAGTGTGTCGAGAGACGAGGTTCAAAAGGACTGTATTCAGCACTGCATTTTATTTATTTATTTTGTATTTAACTAAATATGTATTACCATTATGGTCAGTGTACATTGCCATATAAAAAAAGTAGTAATTAATCATATTTTCATTTATAAATAATATTTAAATTATGAATTATAATGAATATTAATTACATTGATCAAAAGTGACAGTAAAGAATATATTATAATATAAAAAAAAATGTTAATTACATTACATTTATGTTTGTCATAAATGCTGTTCTTTTGAGCTTTCTGCTGCTTAAAAAATAAATAAATAATAGTTTTAAATAAAATTATAAAATAATAAAATAAATAAATAACATAATAACACAATAATCAATAATAACATAATAACAATAAGCAACAAAAACTCTTTTAAACATTGATAATAATATAAAATTATTCTTGAAATGGTAATACTAACTACTAACTAACTAACTAACTTACTAACTAACTAAACTAACTGAATGAACAAACAAACAAATAAAACGTTTTCATAAATTACAATTATATACATATTAATTGATTATATGCAACTTTATTTACTATTATTTATTACTATTTTTACTGTATTTTTGATCAAATAAATGCAGCCTCGGAGAGCAAAAGAGACATTATAAATAAATAAATAAATAAATAAATAAATAAATAAATAAATAAATAAATAAATAAATAAAGTACATAGATAATAAATCTAAATAAATTAATTAATTCATGAATTAATTTCATTAATTTCATTCATGAGTTAATGAAAATAAATAACTAATTAAAAAATAAATAAATCTAAGTAAAATAAATAAATACATAACATTATATTAATCATAATAAATTAATGTAATTAAATAAGCAAATTGAAATTGATGATAATAAATGATAGTAAGTAAATAAATAAATGTAAGTACACTGGTAATAAATCTAAATAAATAAATAAATAAATAAATATATAAATAAATAAGAATAAATTGATATTAATGAAAATAAATAAATAAATAAATAAATAAATAAATGTAAGTACATCAGTAATAAATCTAAATAAACAAACAAAGAAATAAATAATTAAATAGATATTAATGACAATAAGTACAAATAAATAAATAAATCTAAGTACAATAAATAAATACATAACATTATATTAATCATGTTAAATTAATGTAATTAATGTAATTAAGTAATAAATAAGTGAAATTAATGATAACAAATGATAGTAAATAAATAAATAAATGTTAAATACATACATGAAATTAATCATAATAAATTAATGATTTATAAGTAAATAAGTAATAAATAAATAAACAAATAAATAAAAATAAATACATTTATTTTAATAATAATAAAAAAAAAAAAACTAGCACACACACAAAATTTTGCTGTTTTTAAATATTAATTTAATTATGTTCATTATTCCTAACCTTTTACTGGTATGTGCAGTTATTTTTAAATTTATTTATTTATTTATTTATTTTAACAATTTTCACAATATTGCAATTTTTGTTTTTATTGTAATTTTGATCAAATAAATGCCGCTTTCATGAGCATAAGGCACTTCTTTCCAAAAGCATGTAAAAATCTTATGAAAGTATTTCTTTCAAAAATAGGCTTGAAAAGGGTACATATGAAAGCCGTGTGTGTGCATATATATGTCTGATCTCCAGAGGTGTGTGCTGGAATGATCTGTATGTGAGCATCTGTGTTTAGAGGGTGAGTACGGCGTCCCGGGCCGCGAGCGAGGGCCGTCGGGGTCGGTTTGGCCAGCGCAGCCTCTCTCCGTTGATCCCCTGTGGGCCTGATTCTGTGCAAACAGTCGCGGATGAATCGTAAGCCTGTTAATCGCAACAGCACACCGAACCCCACAGATGGTTAATCTGGCCTTTGTGCGCGTCACTCGTCCCCCTCGCCATTCACACACACGCTGTTTATTTCATTCTGTAAATTCCTAATCCTGTTTAGCAACACTCTTCGAACCCTGAATGGCCTTTTCCACCCCGTCCCCTCCCGCTCTTTTGTTTTTCCCGGCTAAAGGGAGAAGGATCCAGGCCTGAAAGGAAAAATGCTTTATCCTCCTTTCGCTTTGACTGCTGATTGGTGGAAAGAAGACGCTTCACTGGCTTTCACTTCTTCTGCTTTATCTATTCTTTATCTTTTTTTTTTTTTTTTTTTTTTTTTTTTTTTTTGAAAGTTCATGCCCTGCTAATTGATGATTATGCAAACTAATTCAGTCTCACACTGCACTTTATTTATTAATAAATGTTCTTCTGTTTTGGTCTATATAAACTTTTGATTTTTATAAATAATAATAATAATAATAATAATAATAATAATGAATGTGTGTATATACATGATTTATAGAAAAATGTATATTAAACGTATTCTTCTTCTTCTTCTTCTTCTTCTTCTTCTTCTTCTTCTTCTTCTTCTTCTTCTTCTGATGTTTATTATTTATTCATCAACCCTATGGTCAAAATAAATAAATAAATAAATAAATAAATAAAATCAGTTATATAGTTTATTTTAAATACTTTATTATAATAAATTAATATATTAAAAAAATAGTTTTATAAATGTTATAAATTACAAATATAATATAATATAATATAATAATAAATAGTAAATAATATCAAATTATTATAATTGTATAATAAATAATAATAATAATAATAATAATAATAATAATAATAATAATAATAATAATATATTATTAAATTACAAATATTATTATTATTTATTATAATTGTATTATTATAATAATTAATAATATTAATAATATTTTTTATTTTATTAACTTATAGTTGTATATTATTATTATTATTATTATTATTATTATTATTATTATTATTATTATTATTATTATTATCCTTGCTGGCAAATTGTTTTGTTTTAAATTCATAAATTATTACAGTTATGTTACATTAATACATACTTTAAAACTCTTTGAGTCTTATTATCTTGCACAAGTTTGTTTTGTCTTGTTTACCTACTTTACATTATAAGCAGCTTGTCGTTTGCTAAGTAAACTTTTGAAGTAGTTTTCCCAGCACTGCTTTTGCAGTGTTTTGGTGAAAACAAAGGCCTCGGTCTCTCCGTCCGTCTGATCCAGTCGCTCACACGAGCAGAAATGCCAGTGTGTCATTTCAGATACAATAAATGTGGGGGAACTTTGATTCACGAAACAAAACGAGGAACAAAGACGGTATGTGAAGCCTTGAGCCGAATGATCTGCTTGAACGTTCCTGCGAGAGCGAGCTGTGCTGGATTTGGACGGAGTGTGAGCGTTTGACGCCCGGCTGCGGCTCAAAGCAGATGCTTAGCAGACGACTCTGTCTTCTGACAGCCGCTGAGTGCTTGTGGGAAAATAGTGACAGTGGATCTTGGACGAGACGAGAAACAGATACCGCCAGGAATTTGAAAACGTCAGCTTTCTGCTGCTGCTTCTTCCTTTTTTTTTTTTTTTTTTTTAAGCATCCTTCAAAAATTTCTTAATCAGTAGTTTTGTCCTTTAATAGTCAAGCTGTCCTTTAGAAAATATTTCCAACTCAGTCTCAGGAGAAAAAAATATGATTAAATATTTAAAAATAACTATTTTATGTTTTGGCAAATTAGTGGCAATTTTTCTTTTTACCTTTTTAAAGAATAAAAGTCCACCTCTAAAGCTAACCTAACCCTATTTATGTATGTGTGTATGTTTTGTTTTGTTTCTTTGTTTTTGTTTTTGGTAACATATGTGTTTATGGTATTTTAATCAAGAAATTGTGAAATGCTATGTTAAAATAACAATTAAAAATAAAATAAATAATAAATTCCAATGTAATTAATTGCATATGAAAAATAATAACAAAAACAACAACAACAACAACAACAACAACAACAACAATAATAATAATAATAACATACTTTTTCAAACTAAATTTATTTATTTATGAAAATTTTACTTTTTAACATATTTAAAAGTATTCCATTTTATTTGTTTGTTTGTTTGTTTGTTTGTTTGTTTTTGGTAACATTCATGTGTTTTATTGTATGTTATTCAAGGAATTGTTTTATATCATGATAAAAATAACAATTAAAATAAAATAAATAATACATTTCAATGTAATATGTTATATATAAAAATAAAATAACACTTGGAATTAATTAAAATGTATTTATTCATTTAAATGTTAACTTTTAACATATTTAATAGCCTAAAAAAAATCATTTTTAATTGTTTGTTTGTTTGTTTTTGTTTGTTTTATTTTTACCACTTTTAAATGTTTAACATATTTAATAGCCTTAAAAAAAATCAATTTTATTTATTTGTTTTTTGTTTGTTTTTTTTGTAATAAATTCCAATGTAATTAATTACTTATAAAATTTATTTATTTATTTATTTATTTATTGATTTATTTATTCCTCCCAGCTACTAACAAAAAAGTAATGTAATACAGCATATAATTTACTTACATTATATACACATAATCAATATATTTGAATAATGGTATTATTATTATTATTATTATTATTATTATTATTATATTTGTTTGTTTTATTTTTTACCATGTTTAATTATACCATTATACCAATTATACCACGTTATATTTACCATTGTTTTATTATATTTTATTCTAAAATAAATAATTCATTCCACAGTAATTAATCATATATTTAAAAAAGTAAAATAAAATAATACATAATTTTGCAATCCTCATTTATTTATTTATTTATTGAAATGTTAACTTTTTAACATATTTAATAGCCTGAAAATTATTCAATTTTATTTATTTGTTTGTGTGTTTGTTTGTTGTAATAAATTCCAATGTAATTAATTACTAAATAAAATAACTTTTAAAATTTATTTATTTTTTATTTATTTATTTATTGAAATATTAACTTTTAACATATTTAATAGCCTGAAAAATATTCATTTTATTTGTTTGTTTCTTTGTTTTTGTTTGTTTTATTTTTTTGACCACTTTTAAATGTTTTATTATATTTTATTCTAAAATAAATAATTCATTCCACAGTAATTAATCATATATTTAAAAAAGTAAAAAAGTAAAATAAAATAAAACAATTTTGCAAACTTCATTTATTTATTTATTTATTTATTTATTTATTTATTTATTTATTTATTTATTTATTTATATTTTTGACTTATTGACCTATTACTAACAGATACTTTAACTTAATTTGACTTGATCACACTATATACACAGAATTATTACATTTAAATAATGGCAATTATTATTTATTTATTTTATTATAGCATTATTATAGCATTTGATCTTTTTTTTTTTTTTTTTTGCTGTGGGCGCAAATACAGGGCGAAAGCCATTCTGTCACGCTCCTTAGAACAACAAATGACTTTACTTTGACATTTCTTTTTCTTTTTCTTGACTTTTCTGCTTTGTAAGTGACTAGCCCCATAGCCACATTCAGGTAATTAACTACTTTTCCAACACTGCAAACAAAACAACTCCAGATCAAATGGTTTTGTTTAGTCCCGCAAGCTTGAAAGATTATAAACAATGAAAGAATCCAGCTTACAACACTTTGCACCTGGCCTTTTTTGCTTTCTCTCTCGTTTTGAACAAACATCATATACAATTGAACACGTAGCATAAACGGCGTCACATCAAAGGCAGCTTACGGACTTTGAAGTAAGACAGAAGACGAGGCACCTGCTTTTCAGCCGTAATGATTGTTCAGCCCAGGCGGCGCACGTTTTAAACCAGCTGAATGATAGCGTGAAGGCGTTGCGTCGGCGACTCGACTAAACTCGGCCTGGTATCTAGCGAGGTTTGGTGACTAACCATCAAAGCGAGGCAAACTGCTGTTCCCTGTCGAGTTATTTGTTGTGCAGTCAGAAACTTTCAAGTTCAATAGCTTCTTTTCAGACCTGCTTTTGGATTTGGGCTTCAGCAATACAAATATGCTTAGTCATCCAACAAGTGCTCAGATGAGGAGTTGGCAGGTAAGACAATCGAAAGCCTTTGCTTAAAAGCACACGGAGTAACAAAGGCAGTCATTCAATAACCAAAATGAGAAACACACACTGTTTGAGAAACACATAGAGCAGATGAAAGCAGTTCGCTGGAACCAGCAGGGCTGCAAACAGATCCTAAAGATGAAGAACCACCAAAGTACCTTATTGGCAACTCAACACAATTTATGTCGGGAGGAACATTTACGGTTTTCTGGGTGGAAAACGAAATCTTATGAAAGCTCGCAATGACATACGCAGGTCATACTTCGACTTCCAATCCAAATACTTTTTAAAGTATGTTTTGCTTAAAACAAAGCCGATTTGATTTGTGACATTATTTCAGGCCAACAATTCTCTTACTGTAATGCAAAACACATATTATGAAATATTTCATTTAAATTGCAATAAATGTAAACATTATGGGAGTATTTGTCATACTGTCTTTAAGCCTACTGTAGCTAAATATGTAGCAATATGAATTTACATAATAATAACCATTTATAAATAAAGGGTTGCATTACAGTAATGATACTTATAAATATATATTTTTTTAAAATCTTTTTTGTTATATTTATTTTATTCTGGGAATTGTTAATATAATTTGTTATATATTAAAAAAATATATTATTTATTAACACATGTACAAACAAACCCACCTACTCACAAAAAAGTTTAGCCAAATATTAGGTCACATTATATATTTAAATAGTGGCTATTTATTTATTTATTTATTTATTTATTTATTTATTTATTTATTTATTTATTTATTTATTTATTTATTTATTTATTTATTTATTTATTTATTTATTCATTCATTCATTCATTCATTTTCACATCACTTTTTAATATTTTTTTTATTATTATTTATGTTTACTGGCCTGAAAAATATTATATTTAGTGTTCAGATTTTTTTTTTCCATAGAATTTTTTGTTCCTTTTTCTTTAAATGTATTAAAATTGTATTAAAATTATTACAGTCACTTTCACTAATACGTCTAAATAATAATAATAATAATAATAATAATAATAATAATAATAATAATAATAATAATAATAATAATAATAATAATAATAATAATAATAATAATAATAATAATAATAATAATAACCATTTATAAATAAAAGGTTACATTACAGTAATGATACTTATAAATAATGCACTTTTTTGTTGTATTTATTTTATTCTGGGAATTGTTGATATAATTTGTTATATATTAAAAGACAACAACAACAATAACAACAATTAACTTAATTATTTGAATTTTTATTTATTTGTTTGTTCGTTTACACATGAACAAACAAACCCACCTACTCACAAAAAGTTTAGCCAAATATTTAGGTCACATTATATATTTAAATAGTGGCTATTTATTTATTTATTTTTTCATTTATTCATTCATTCATTCATTCATTCATTTATTTTCACATCACTTTTTAATAATGCAGTTGTTTTTTTTTTTTTTTTTTTTTGTTTTCTTTACTGGCCTGAAAAATATTATATTTAGTGTTCAGATTTTTTTTTTCTCCCTAGATTTTTTTTTCTCAATTTGTCCATTTTTTTTTTTTTCAAAAAAAAGAAAGAAAAAGAAAAATCAATGATGCAAATTTTACAATGCTCTTCATTTAATGTAAAATGAATATGACACTTTATTTAAATATTGTAAAATATTCTAATGTACGTAAATATTGGTAGAATATTTGTTATACTGTCTTCAAGCTAAATTATTTATTTATTTATAATGTATTTTATTGTGTCTTATTCTTGGAATAAAATAAATAAATTAGCCAACAAAATTGTATAGTATGTTTACAAAGTAATACTTTGAGTTTTTTTGTTTTGTTTTGGGTTTTTTTTGTTTTTTTTTTAAATGCTAAATTATTTTATTTTATTTTATTTTATTTTATTTTATTTTATTTTATTTTATTTTATTTTATTTTATGGAATGGAATGGAATGGAACGGAACGGAACGGGACGGGACGGGACAGGACGGGACGGAATAGTTAGGTTTAACGTTCTGGAATATTAAATCTAATCATGGTTGGACAAATGTGCTTAGTTGTCCTGAACATAAAGTTAAAACAGAATAGTCACACGTTTTTGGCCACTTTCATTTAAACACATAAACCCTTCAGTAAATTTAGCATTGTGGGTTGCAATCGTGCCTTAAGGAACTATGAAATCAAGTAACAAATCTGACAAGAGTCTGACAGATTATTTTTTCCAATCTAGGCCCACATAAAACCCAAGTATTGCATCTCTGCATCTCCTCTGAGCCCAGAAACTTCAGAAGACAGAGAACGCCTTAGGACTGCAGAGGCAAGTGTGTGTGTGTGTGTGTGTGTGTGAGTCTATGGGCTGCACAGATAGCACAAAAAGCAGAAAGATGCAGACAGTGATCTGCACTTTCTCTCAGTCTGTACAATCAGCACAGCAGCACTGAATCACTGCTGTTATAAAAGTCCTTGAAAGTCAATAAATTCTGCTACGCAGCCACCGCCACAACCCCAGTTACTGTAAGCAAGCTTGAAATCCTTCATCGTATTTGATTCCACACAGCAGCTTTAATAATTCGTCATTGTTTGGATCAGACTGGAGGTTCGCTGATGCTGAGGTCATTGTTCTGACGAATGGATGGATATTTTTTATATACAGTATATATTAAACTAGATGTTTGTCAAGACAAACTTTTGGTTGGCTTGATAAAGCCTGACCAGAAAGTTTGAAAAAGTTATAAAAGTTTGACGGTTTTCAGTCTGAAGTAGATTGAAGTTTAAAGTACATTTAAAGATTAGCAAGTTACTAACATGATTAACATGTTACTAGCATAATTATCATGTTGCTAACATGTTTTTGGCATGACTAGCAAGTTACTAGCATGATTAGCAGGTTACTAGCATGTTGTTAGTTTGTTTCTAGCATTATTAGCATGTTGCTAACATGATTAGCATATTATTAGCATGTTTTTAACATGATCAACAAGTTACTAACAGGATTAGCATGTTATTAGCATGTTGCTAGCATGATTAGCATGTTGGTAACGTTTCTGGCATGACTAGCAAGTTCCTAGCATTTTATAGCTTGATTAGCATGTTACTAGCATATTGCTAGCTTGTTCCTAGTATGATCAACATGTTACAAGCATGGTTAGCATGTTGCTAACATGTTTTTGGCATGACTATCAAGTTACTAGCATGTTTTTAGCATGATAAACATGTTGCTAACATAATTAGCATGTTACTAGCATGTTGCTAGCTTGTTACTAGCATTATTAGCATGTTGTTATGTTTCTTGATTGACTAGCAAGTTACTAGCATGTTTTCTGACATGATTGGCAAGTTACAAGCATGGTTAGCATGTTGCTAGCATGTTTTTAACATGATTAGCATCTTATTAGCATGTTGCTAGCATGTTACTAACATGATTCTAGTTGCTAGGATTGGATAGATAGAATCTATGGGATATTTATGATTTTTAATCTTCAGTTTTATAAAAAACGTAAGTCTGATCAGTTAAAAAAGATATAGCAACAAACTTCAGACCAGTCTGAAGATCTGGGCTGAGTTTAGTGGTTCTAGAGTTAAAGCTCTGAGGGAGTTAGAGTTGATAATTTTAGTCTTGGAAGAAGAATAAGTACTTGTTTAAATAGCATTTCAGTAGGTTGACTTAATAATATCTATCCTACTTCCTCTGTAATTCCTCATAGTGACCTAGTCAGGCGAGTTTCCGAAAGCTCAATAGGGTTAGTGTTAACTGTTAGCGTGTAAACATGGATGAGCGTAAGCAGGTGCATTTATCTACATGACATCATAAGTTAAACAAAACCAAAGGTTTCTTTTCTTTAAATAACGTGCAGAGATGAATCATACGGAAGTCATTCAAACAGTCCATTTCTAATACAATAAAAGCGAACCTTAGAGATATTCTGATTCACACACACACACACCTGCGGATTATTGCATCACGATATAATGGCGTTTGCGAGTGTGTTTGTTCATTTCCAATACAATGAGCAGCTGCGGGCTGACAGGAAGTCTTGTCTGGACACGCACAGGGAGCAGTGTTAAGCAGGGTGTTAGTGCGTGTCAGCGGATCAGGCAGAGGTTGTGTCGGGCCACAGCGGGACTCGGCTGTTGGCAAGAGGGAGAACACGACGTCCCGCCGTGTGATAGCACCATTCAGACGGCCTCTCCCCGGTGGAGGTTAAAGTGTCGTCCTCTGGAGGGTGACCCACCGACACCTCCTCTGTTGGGCTGTGACCTCTGTTGTCTGCCTGCTGCTTTCAGCCGGAACCGCGTTTGTGGCGCCGGCGGAAGTCAACGAGCCCGCTGTGGCTCAACGCTGCAAGTCAAGCCAGTGGATTCTGGCCAGAGCATGTTCATTACATCAATTCTGAGCCAACTGAAATTTTTTTGGGGAAAATATGACCCATTAATGACCTCCATTGCAAACAAACTTTGTTAAAAATTTAAATTCTCACACTCTACAAGAAATAAACATGGTTGAGCGATTTCTCCAAAGTCTTGTTGGCCTAAGAAATTAAAGGCTTGATGAACATTTGTTTATTCATTTATTTTGAATTAGTTTTTAGGCATTTATTATTGTAGTCATTTTTAATATTTGTCCAGAAGGTTCTGCAGAGAGGTAGGTGCTACACACAACCAGGAACTACACAAGGTTTGACAGACTTTCAATATGACCTTTAACAAAAAATACTTTTAACAAAAAAATACTCTGCAAGAAATAAACCTGCTTGTTTGTTTGTTTTACTTAGTCATTTTTCAAACAGTTTTAGCAGAGCTGTAGGTGCTACACACAGTCAAAACACTCCACGAGGTTTGACAGACTTGCGATATTTCCTAATTGTAATTCATTTTACTTAATTAAATAAATATAAAATATAAAAATAATTTCTGCAGAAACTGCCAGAAACCATCTCAGGGAAGCTCATCTGCATTCTCGTCGTTCTCATCGGGGTCTCGACCTGACTGCAGTTCATCATCGTAACCGACTCGAGTGGGAAAATGCTCACATTCGATGGCGTCTGGCACTTTGGAGAGGTGTTCTCTTCATGGATGAATCCCGGTTCTCACTGTGGCAGATGGCAGACAGCGTGTATGGCGTTGTGTGGGTGAGCGGTTTGCTGATGTCAGTGTTGTGGATCGAGTGGCCCATGGTGGTGGTGGGGTTATGGTATGGGCAGGCATATGTTATGGACAACGAACACAGGTGCATTTTATTGATGGCATTTTGAATGCACAGAGATACCATGACGAGATCCTGATGCCCATTTGTTGTGCCATTCATCCACGACCATCAGCTCATGTTGCAGCATGATAATGCACAGCCCCATGTTGCAAGGATCTGTACACAATTCCTGGAAGCTGAAAACATCCCAGTTCTTGCATGGCCAGCATACTCACCGGACATGTTACCCATTGAGCATGTTTGGGATGCTCTGGATCGGCGTATACAACAGCGTGTTCCAGTTCCTGCCAATATCCAGCAACTTCGCACAGCCATTGAAGAGGAGTGGACCAACATCCACAGGCCACAATCAACAACCTGATCAACTCTATGCAAGTAGTGGTCACACCAGATACTGACTGGTTTTCGAAACCCCCCATTATTTCCTATGCATTATTTCCTAATTGTAATTCATTTTAATTAATTAATTAATTACGTGAATATACATTACATAATTAATTGGAAGTCATTTGCAGTACTTTAGTCATTTTTTTAACACTGTTCAGAATGATCTGCAGAGTTGTAGGTGCTAGACACAACCAGGAACCAGGAAAGTTTGACAGACTTGCAATATGTCCTAAAAATCAAATACATAATTAAATTTCACTTACAGTGCTTATTATTTAGTCATTTTTAACATTGTTCAAAAGGATCTGCTGAGCTGTAGGTGCTACATACAGCCAAGAACTGCACAAGGTTTGACAGATGTATTGACAGCAATATTTCCTAATTGTAATTCATTTGAACTATTTAATTAAATAAATATGAATTAATTAAATAAATAATTAATTAATTATACTCATTTAAAATACTTTAGTCACTTTTAACATTGTTCAGAAGAATCTGCAGAGTGTCGGTGCTGCACAGCCAGGAACTAAATAAGGTCTGACAGGCTTTCTGTATTTCTTTTGAAGAAAAAAAAAAAAAAAGACTTATTATTGACCTTTTCTCCACTGCAGATGTCATTAACGAAAAGACTTTGATTTATATTCTCAGACTCTGTGAGAAATAAACCTGGTTGAGCGCTTCCTCCCAGCTCGTTTAAGCATTCAACTAAGAAATCAAAGGCTTGATGAGCATTTAATAGCAAACACTTTGAATGTTTATAAGTTGGATGTGTAATATAAAAGTGCTGCCACAGAATTCTTCTTTGTGCAACAGTTCTGATATGTATGTATGTATGTGTGTGTAATATATATATATATATATATATATATATAAACATTTCAACTGATTTTTTAAGTGTGGCTGTCTTGTTTGTTTATGTTCCTTTTTTTCAGTAAGTAGAAGGTTTTACACAAGTTCAGTTCAAGGTTACTGGAATTAATTTCTGTTCTGACCAAACTGTGTGCTTTTCGGTTCTTTTTAAATCTGTTTACAGTGGTGACCGGTCAAGGTGTTTGATAAGTAAAGCTGGTTAGCTCTGAGGGTTAGTCTCCCAGGTCATGAATATTTTAGTTTTGCTTCAGTGTATACAGGCTAAAGTTCTGGCTTCAGAGTGAGCAGCCCAGCACACACACACACACACACACACACACTCACACCGTCTCACAACCTCCACCTGCTGCCTTTAAGTGGATGCAGATTAAATATACACACGTCTGAAAATAAAATTCACTTTTATCAAGGTTAAATGATTTCTTTTTTTATTCATGCAAATGAAGTTCTTAGTTTCCAATCTTTTCGACAACTGCCTGGGGTTCCTTCAGAGCAATTACATGGCCAAACCCATTTTAGTCTTGACTGAAACCTATTCATCACCACAAGAGCTCTGCCTCTGCACCGCACTGATGGGATTTTGGTGTGCCTGCTGCCCACAGAACACATTTCAAAGCAACAGCATTTGATTTTGTTTATATATTATTGTGTTTGTTGTGTGTATAATTTATTGTTTTTTTGTTTTGTTTTTTTCTCAACAATTTTAATGAATACTAGGAATATTCGCCCTTTATACATCGGATCTTCTGCAACAGACCTTGCAAACTCAGTTTAAGATGTATTTTTATTTTGATTATTATTATTATTATTATTATTTTAATACTTGGAGTTACTCATTTTAAAGCACTGATTGCTTTCTACTTCTGTTTGCAAATGTGCTATAGGAAATAATAAATATTGTACAGCAATGATAAACTGACAAAATCTAAAGTTGACCTTCGGATGGATGGATGGATGGATGGATGGATGGATGGATGGATGGATGACGGATGGACAAATATTCGGATGGATGGATGGATGGATGGATGGATGGATGGATGGATGGTTGGATGGGCAAATATTCGGATGGATGGATGATGGATGAATGGGCAAATATTCGAACGGATGGTTGGATGGATGGATGATGGATGGATAGATGGGCAAATATTTGGATGAAATATTCAGATGGATGGATGGATGGTTGGATGGGCAAATATTCGGATGGATGTATAATGGATGGGCAAATATTCGAAAGGTTTGTTGGATGGATGGATGGATGGGCAAATATTTGGATGAATGGATGGATAGGCAAATATTCAGATGGATGGATGGATGGGTAAATATTTGGATGGATTGATGGTTGGGCAGATGGATGGATGATGGATGGGCAAATATTCGAAAGGATGGCTGGATGGATCGAGGAATGGTGGATGTATGGATGGATGAGCAAATATTTGGATGAATGGATGGATAGGCAAATATTGAGATGGATGGATGGATGGATGGATGGATGGGTAAATATTTGGATGGACTGATGGTTGGGCAAATGGATGGATGGATGATGTATGGGCAAATATTTGGATGGATGTATAATGGATGAGCAAATATTCGAAAGGATGGTTGGATGGATGGATGAATGATGGTTGGATGGATGGGCAAATATTTGGATGAATGGATGGATAGGCCAATATTTAGATTTAGAATGGCTAAATATGGATGAATGGGTAAATATTTGGATGAATTGATGGTTGGGAAAATGGATGGATGGATGGATGGATGGATGGGGAAATATTCAGATGGATGGATGGATGATGGAAGGACAAATATTTGGATGAATGGATGGATGGATGGACAAATATTCGGATGAATGAATGGATGGATGGATGGATGGATGGATGGATGAATGGGGAAATATTCGGATGAATGGATGGATGGATGGATGGATGGATGGATGGACAAATATTCGGATGAATGAATGGATGGATGGATGGATGGATGGATGGACAAATATTCGGGTGAATGAATGGATGGATGGATGGATGGATGGATGGGGAAATATTCGGATGAATGGATGATAGATGGATGGATGATGGATGGACAAATATTCGAATGGATGGTTGGATGGGCAAATATTCGGAAGGATGGATGGATAGGCAAATTATTCTGATATGGATGGACTGATACATGGATGTGACTGAAATGACAGAACCAAATGAACAATTGTTCCAAGTTTGGCTTTATGAATTCAACATAATTATATACTAGAGTGTGTTGTCAGCATGAGTGTTCAGATTATAAAAACCCCTTAGAAGTCATTGTTTACAGGCACAGTTTTGTCATGAGGGAAATATCGATGAATTTAAATGCGATAAAAGCAAAATGCCATTGCGACACTCTCCAGAGCTCCACATATCCAACGCAATCCACACATTATGGCCGAACACGTGGACTTCGACTCTGGAGAGCGGCAGAGAGAACATAAAGCAGTAGAAAGGAAAACGCAAGCGCAGACGATTGCACACGGGCATGTTTAATTCCCTCAGTCATGCGTTTGATTGCTGTAGGATGCGAGAAATGGGGCCGCGAGACATCAGAGCCAAATACACACACACACAGACACCGCATTAGCGTTTCACACCAATTAAACTATTTCTGGAAAATATGACCCATCCATGACCTCTCGGTCCGTGCTGGTGGCCGTGTGGATTAAGCAGTTATCGTCACAGTAGATCAAACAGAGAGAGACACCCATAGGGCGAGAGACAGACAGATAGACGTGAACAAAGCAGTTGGGGCACAAAGAAAAAAGAATAAGGCTCTTAAACTGGCCCCATTTTCCACGGCATAAAGAGGCATTAACATAATCGGCATCGGCCTGCACCGTCAAATCAATCCATTCGTGCAGAGGAACCTCATTACCTGAGTGTACAGGAGAAACCCAGTGCTGGAGATGTGTGTCAGTGTGTGCCACAATTTCAAATGTCATGATTCTCTATACTAATTATTTAATTAAAAAATTAAATATATATTTTGGTCATAATCCAAGCATTCAATGGAAAGAAATGTGTAAGATGGGTTTGATGGTGTGGAAAGAATGGTGTGAAGTGGAGTATACAGTAATTTGGAGACACCGCTGACGTTCACTGTATAGAAAGAAAGAAAGAAAGAAAGAAAGATCTAAATATCATCTTTTGTATACTAACATTTCATACATAAATATCTGTGTGTGTGTGTGTGTGTATTTCCATGTTAATATACTTAATATCATTATTATTATATCAAGGATATTAATAGTGTTAAATATAAATATTTATATTTACAATATTAATACTTTGTTTGTGTATAAAATATTATATATCAAAGAACATGTATTTTATAGTGTTATATTAATATCATATTAGAATGTATTACAGTGTATATGTAAATATTACTATATATTTGTGTATTATTAGTAAATAGGTTTTTATGTTACATTGTTATATTAATATTGCATTATATTAAAAAAAATATTGTAGTAAATTGTGTAAATGTGTAATTGCACATTACAAATACATATAAATATTAAGTTATTATTTGTTAAAATGTATACTAACATTTCATGTGCAAATATTAGTGTATGTGTGTGTTTATATTTACATGTTAATATACTTACAATTTGTGTGTAAATATTAGTATATTATTAGTGCAAATTATAAATATTTATATTTACAATGTTAATGCTTAGTTTATATGTAAAAATTACTATATATCAGTAAATATGTATTATATTATATTATTGCATAATAATAAGTATTATTACATTATAGTAAATTGTGTAATTACACATTACACGTTAAAATGTACACTAACATTTCATATGTAAATATCTGTGTGTGTTTCTTTACATGTTAATATCTTATGTATGTGTAAATATTAGAATATTATTAGTGCAAAATATAAATACTTGTTAATACTTAGTTTATATGTTAAAATTACTATATATCAGTAAATATGTATTATATTATTACATTAATATATTATATTATATTATGTTATATTATATTATATTATATTATATTAAAATATACAGTATATGCAAATATTACTATATGTTTGTATAGTATTATATTGCATTGTTATATTAATATTGTGTTATATTAAAATATATATTGTAAATTGTGTAATTACACATTACAAATACATGTAACTAATAAGTTATTTGTTAATGTATACTGACATTTCATATGTAAATGTTAGTGTGTGTGTGTGTGTGTGTGTTTATATGTGTGTGTACATGTTAATCTAAATATTATATTAAATAGTATTTATTAGTGTAAAATATAAAAAAGATATATATATATATATATATATATATATATATATATATATATATATATATATATATTTACAATGTTAATGCTTTATATGTAAAATACTATAGATCAGTAAATATATTATATTATATTATATTATATTATATTATATTATATTATATTATATTATATTATATTATATTATATTATATTATATTATATTATATTAATATTGTAGTAAATGTGTAATTATACATTAGAAATACACATACATATTACGTTATTTGTTACAGTGTATACTAACATTTTGTATGTAAATATTAGTGTGTGTGTGTGTGTGTGTGTGTGTGTGTGTGTGTGTGTGTGTGTGTGTGTTTTACATGTTAATATTCCTGGAATTTATGTGTGGAAATTGATATATTATTAGTGTAAAATAGTGTAATATTTTATTAGTGTAAAATAACTATATTTACTATATGCTTGCATATTATTAGTAAATAGGTATTTTATATTATATTGTTATATTAAAATTGCATTATATTAAAAATACATTGTAGTAAGTTGTGTGAACGTGTGATTACACATTACAAATAAATGTACATATTAAGTTATTATTTGTTAAAATGTATACTAACATTTCATATGTAAATATCAGTGAGTGTGTGTTACATGTTAATATACTTGGAATTTATGTGTAGATGTTGGTGAATTATTGGTGTAAAATAGAAATATTTATATTTACAATGTTAATACTTACAGTTTATATTACTATATATTAGTAATTATTAGTAAATATGTATTATATTATATTATATTATATTATTATATTATATTATATTATATTATATTATATTATATTATATTATATTACATTACATTATTATATTATATGATATTATAGTATGTAATGTACAACTGTAAGTACACATTACAAATACATGTAAATATGAAGCTGTTTTGTTATTAAAATGTTAATATATTAGCTATTCAAATGTAAATATCAGTGTGTATGTGTGTTCATATTTACATGTTAATATACTCACTAATTAAATGCAAATATGAATATTTTATTAGCGTACAGTACAGTTAGCGTATACAGTTTTTATGTAAATATTATGATATTATATGATATTATATTATATTATTATTTAAAAATAAATCTTGACTATAAAATCTTGAAATATTAGCTTAGCATATATGCACATTCTGTAATTTATAAACAAAAGCTTTTTCCCCCTCAAATGTGCAACCCCCCCAGTCCCCCCCAGTCTTTTCCCATAATGCAACATTCTAGCGTTGTCC
Organism: Labeo rohita; assembly: GCF_022985175.1. Classification (NCBI taxonomy): domain Eukaryota; kingdom Metazoa; phylum Chordata; class Actinopteri; order Cypriniformes; family Cyprinidae; genus Labeo; species Labeo rohita. The sequence continues at coordinate 11,832,717 of NC_066890.1, forward strand.
TTTCTATGACCCCATTTGCAATTATGTCACAGTCTAGCCACGGGCGGAGTCACATTTCGGCCAGCATGAACCAATCAGATGTGTTCATACAGACTCCGCCCTCTGCGTCACGTAACCGAAGCGCAGCTGCGGCTGACCTATCGTTAAATGTTAGCGTCATTCGCATGACCCGCTCATACATTCGCCAACATTCAGCATCCCATTGTTAGCGGCGAACGTGTCGATTTCCTGCGAAGGTCGAGTCATTTTCGATGCCGCCTTCCTGTCCCGCTCTTTGTTGTCCTGACAGCTCATGGTGTTTACAGGTCAGCAACAGCAGAACAAGATAAAGTGTGAAGCGCAATGAGGCGACACCGTGTTGAACGTAAAAACACCTCCTACTCTAATTCACACAGCTGCAGAAATGTTACCACACAACCCCAAACACCCCCACTGTTAGCGCCTTTGTCTGCCTGTCAGCTAGCATTAGAAAAACAAAAATCACCTGTGTTTCATGCAGACGCAAGCCGAAGGTTGTGCTAGTCGGGCCACCTGGTCACAGCAGGTCTGTTTAGCACTTAGTAGCAATTATACTTAGTACATGGTTATAAAATATTTAACTTGCTGATTAGTTTGTAGCTAATAATATAATTTTAGCTAATAAATACTGCTTTCCATTTACGTTTTGCTCTTTTAAAACAACTGGCTTTGATGTCTACTGTTGTAAATTTTATTATATTTTAACTTTTAAAAACAGATAAAGATTTTAGCTGTAGTTGAATATTTTAGCTGTGTATTGAAAAATATTTTAATATACTTCAAGTTTGGTGGTCTTTGGCTTTTCGCATCAAGGACACCCGACACTGTAGTCTCTGGGAAATAATCACAGCATGTCTGCCGCAAATTTGATTAAGACTGATAAATATCAACGCTCGCTTAATGAGATGTCAGACGCTAACTGGACTTTCTCAGCCTAACCTTTTCCACCTGCAAATAAAAATATAAAAAATATGATATAAAAACAAGACGGCGCATTCCCACATATCTCAAGGTCGTCTTTCACTACACTGGTCCGGTGTCTAAGCTGTTCATTTTCATCAAAAGATACGACATGGGAAGAGAAGATGGAGGTCCTCAATGCTGGGAAGAACATTACGATTAGAAGTTCAAGGTATCTGGTGTTCAATTAATTGTCACAAAGACATCAAAAGAACTGAAAGTTCTCATATGTGAGTTTGTTTTAAAAAATGATCACACTACAGTGTTTAAGAACTGTGTTAAATTGAAGAAAAAAAAAAAAAAATACAGGCAAGGCAAAGAAATTTGTGACATAGACAATAATGCTTAATTTATTTGTTTATTTATTTAATTTCACTAGGGTAAGTAAACAAATATGCTAAAATGTGTTTAAAACACATTTATTTCATGCTAAGTATACTACAAATACATTTACATATTATGCACTTAATAAAAATGCCCTGCAATTGTACTTTTAGTGTACTAAACTGGTATATTTAAAGTCTGCTAAATTGGAACAACTAATTTTGTTCTTAATGCACTTTAATTGTGTGGAAGTTTTGCTGAAATCATACTAAATATATACTTAAGTAAATATAATTGTGCTAAAGTGGAACTATTGTAAGTATACTTTAGGTACACTTTAAATATTTTGCATTTAAAGATATAATAGGCTTAATATTAAGAAATGTGCATTGTGCACAAGTAGTACTCCACATAAAGTGTAATTACAGTTTTTCTATCAGTAAATCTTGAGCAAATATGTCAGTAAATATGGTAATAGACCTAGAACTATACGTAGTTATACTACTCTACTATGTATACAATAAATGCATTTTAAATTTATCTTTGTTTTTTTATTTATTTATTTATTTTTACTAGGGACTCCAACTTGTTTTACATACTATTTTTTAAATTTACATTTTCAAATGTATATTAAGTCTTGGGAATGAGTAAGTTAGAGTAAATAGCTGGATCTGAAATAGATTTTGTTTGCTTGTTTGTTTGTTTGTTTGTTTTCTGCACACAGAGTGCCCACAAAGAAACAGATAAACATTTGGCAGATATTTTTTGACAGTTCTTCCACGGTGTGAATAAACTATTAATACAATGTTAAGTTCACTTAAAGAAAACTTACAAGACTTAGGTACTTTCATAAACTAAAATACTACACTAATTAATGCTTTACTTTAAAACGAATTCAGAAACTGCTGGCAAATTTCACAAAGAATTACAAAGAAACAGCAAGTAACACACTGAATTAAACAAGCATTCTGAAGTGTTTTAATATCTATAATTTATAATAGTATTTTATAATAGTGTTTTCTTGTAAACTAAGAGTATATTGAAGTAATGGACTTGTACTACTATTAAACTTACTACATAAAGTGTACTTGTAAAATATACTTGAAATTTACTTTAGTTTACATAATAAAATGAACTTGATGTTTACTTTTTTAGCTGTAGGTAAGTAGTTGTTTTTTATTTATTTTTATTTTTAGTGGTTTGTATCCTTTTTTTTTGCATACATTTTACATACACTGAAATGTAGCTTAACGCTAAAAACTCTTAAGCCAAGGAAGCTAAATTTGTGACATAAACAATAATGCTTTATTTATTTATTTATTTATTTATTTATTTACTTAACCTACTGAAAAAATAAATATACAAAAATGTATTTAAAATACATTTATTTCATGCTAACTACTATTAAATATGCTATACTTAATAAAAATCCCCTGCAGTTGTACTTTTAGCATACTAAACTGGTATATTTAAAGTCTGCTAAATTTAACAACTAATTGTGTACCTTAACTGTGCAGAAGTCCAACTAAAGATATACTGAAGTGTATCTGATTGTGCTAAAGTGGAACTATTGTAAGTATATTTTTAGGTACACTTTAAATATTTTGCATTTAAAGATCGATATAACTTAAAAATCATACAATCCGCATCAACAGTGACATTGAAACACATTATAGGCTTAATATTAAGAAATATGCATTATGTAGTAGTACTCCAAATAAAGTTTAATTACAGTTTTTATATCAGTAAGTCTCAATATGTCAGTAAATATGTTAATAGACTTGAACTATGCTTAGTATAAAATAAATGCATTTAAAATCTATTACTTTTTACTAGGGACTCCAGCATGTTTTACATACTATCTTTTAAATTTCATTTTTTTTTTTTTTTTTTTTATTTTATAGTAAGTCGTGGGGATGAGTAACTTAGAGTAAGTAAATAAACAGATAAACATTTGGCAGATTTTATTGACAATTCGTCCACGGTGTGAGTGATCTATACATATGATGTTAAGTTCACTTAAAGAAAACTTATACTTAGGTTATACTTTAGGTACTTTCATAAACCAAAATGCTACACTATTTTGCTTCACTGAAGCTTTACTTTGAAACAATTTCAGAAATTGCTGGCAAATTTGACAAATAATTACAAAGAAACAGCAGCTGAATTCAACACACTGAAACATGCAGTTCTGAAGTATTTTAGTATTTATCATTTACAGTAGTATTTTTCAACACTGTCTTGTAAAATATACTATAATAAATTCTAATGACAACTTAAAAAAAAGATATTTAACAGTATTGCAAACTAACACTATATTGAAGTAGTACACACACTACATACAGTGTACTTGTAAAATATACTTTAAATTTAGTTTACTTCATAAAATGAATTTGAAGTATACTTTTTTTGTAACTGTAGGTACATTGTACCTAAAAAAAAAAAAAAAAAAAAAGTTTGTTGAGTCAGCTTAAAATAATTTGTTACCCTGCTGCCTTAAAAATTTTAAGTTCAGTCAACTTGAAATGTTAAGTTGTACTAAGTATCAACTTAGATTTTTGTGTTTGCTAAATTTAACAGATGGGTAAGTAACCCAGCTGCCTTAAAATTTTAAGTCGATTCAATTAAAATATCTAAGTTGTCACTTAGTAAAATTTAACATTTCAAGTTGAATTTTGAGTTGACTGAACTTAAAAAATTTAAGGCAGCCAGGTTACAAATTATTATTAAGTTGACTAAAATTGTTTTATTTACAGTGTAGTTGGATATTTTTGTATACATTTTACATACACTGAAACGTATGAAACGTTTAAGCTAGAGAAGCTATAGTTGTGGCATAGACAATAATGCTTTATTTATTTGTTTATTTCTGTACTTGTGTTCTGTCACGCTTTAAAAAACCACAAACTTTACGACAAATAAAAATAGCCTTTTTGACAAGTTTCAGACTTTATAGTAGAACATAATATGTAGTTTGAGTTATAAAAGAGACAGGGTTACACTAAAATATACCTGAACTTTACTTAAATTAACTTAACTAAATGAACTTTTTTGACTGTGAAGCCAAATTTGTGAAATAAACAATAACAAATTCACCCAAAGTTTTCTGACCAATGCTATCTTGTGTACTCTCTCTATATATAGCACAATATAGACGGCTTGACAAATGTGAGACTTCACGGTAGATGATAATTAATATATTGTTTGAGTTATGACAGAGACCGTGCATGGTGAACTAATCCAGTCTGGCGTGCGCAGCTGCGCTCAAACATCTCAACAAAGGCCTGCTTGTTGGACCACTGTCATTGCAGGCTGCCATTTTGGATGGATCAGTCAAGGCGAACAGCATTTCTTTGGGGGGTTGGAGGTTGGAATGGGATAATCCGCCTTGACGTGCTTTGGAAAGTACGGCGCAGTCGAAATGGAGAAAAGCCTCGCTTCTAGCGATCCCTGCTTAGCTAAAGCCCTGTTTTTCAACTTTGTTCGCTCAATGACACGGGAACCCAGAAGACAATGTAATGTCACCAGCACCTTCTGTGATTTAACTTAGACTGAATCAACAGGAAGCATACAGTGCTCCAAAATACATATTCAAGCTAATTAATCACTGTAAATACAGAACTGAAGACATGACGGGAATTAATAAAGCAGGTTTTATTAGTCCCCTGGTAAGATTGTGGTTGTTCTATCAGGACACAGTCAGGAATCATAATGAAACACTATATGAAATGGTGCATAATGAGACCTGTGATTTGTGACCGCTCAACAGATGACCACTGGAAAAACAATTAAAACCTTTAATAACACTGATATATCATACGTGTGTATTAATTTCCCTTATGGAACAGCTTGTGTTTTCTGCCCAGTCTTGGCATCGGTTTTAACTGGGAACAAAGTCTGCTGACACAGGACTAGTTACGTAAAAACAAAGAAATTGTTTATATTTTTGCCACATTTTCTTGCAAGTGCAAGTTTGATGCTGGTTGTTGGGTAAAAAAAAAAAAAGTGGTTTGTTTACACCACTTGTTTTGATACTTAATACAATTGAAAATGAATTAAAGCAGTTTTTTTGATGTTAACGATTACTTTTCTGTCTGGTGCAACCAACATACAGAAACATACAATAAAACAACAAATAGGACAAGAAACACAGCACACACAAGCAAGTAAAACGAAATGGAAAATTAAACAAACCGCAACAAAACAAGCACAAGTGACAACACAACACAACATTTAAACAAAACTAAACGACACAACAAATTAGCATAAGAAAACACACACAGAGACACAAAAACAAGCACAGCACAATAGAATTAAACCAAATGCAACATATACAATAAAAAACTACATAAAATAAGCACTATATAAAACAAAAGCAAGTCAAACTAAACATAATACAACAAATAAAAAAACAAACAAGCAAAACTAAAAGATAAAACTAAAAACACAGCAAATTAAACACAAAAATGAAACGAAAAGTCAAAACAATACAGCAAAACATGCATAAAAAAAAAAAAAAAAAAAAATGCATAAAAAAAAAAAACAATATATATATATATATATATATATATATATATATATATATATATATAAGACAATAACAAATTAAAGCACAACAAAACAATACAATTAAACCAAACACAACAAATAAAATGAAGAAAAACGCAAAACAAAACAAATACGAAACAAAAAGCAAGTCACTAAATTAATAAATAAATAAAACAAAAATAACATAAACAAAACAGATACGAAACAAAAAACAAGTAAAAAAAAAAAAAAAAAAAAAAAAAAAAAACTACAACAAATAAAACAAAATTAGCATAAAACAAAACAAACATGAAACAAAAAGCAAGACAAAAAAAAAAAAAAAACACAACAAATGAAACAAAAATTTAATAAAACAAAACTAATATGTAACAAAAACCAAGACAAACAAAAACAAAAAAAAAAAAAACAAAAACGAATAAAAAAAATAGCATAAAGCAAACAAATACAAAACAAAAAGCAAGTCAAACAAAACAACAAATAAAGCAAAAAATAGCATAAAACAAATACAAAGTGAAAAGCAAGCCAAGCAAAACAAACAAACAAATAAAACAAAACAGCATAAAACAAACAAATACAAAACAAAAAGCAATTTTAAAAAAAAATAAGGAAAACTCAATTAAAACAACACAAACAAAAAACACAAAACAAAGCAAAACAAAACAATTAAATAAACCAAAGACAACAAATAAAACAAATAAAACACAAAACAAACAAAAACACATGAAACAAAAATCAAGTCAAACAAAAAGAAACACATTAAACAAAATGCAAATGCAAACACAAACTCAAAACAAAATTAAAGCACACCACAACAAATAAAACAAACAATAGAAAACAAACATTCAAAACAAAAAAGCAAGTCAGAAGAAATATATATATATATATATATATGTGTGTGTGTGTGTGTGTGTGTGTGTGTGTGTTTGTATGTATGCATGTATGTAATGTAATGTATGTAAAACAAATAATAACACAAAACAAACAAATATGAAACAAACAAACAAAAAAAAACAAGTCAAACAATACAACAAATATAACAAAAACACCATACAAAACACAAACAAAATCTCAAAACAAAATTAAAGCACATCACAACAAATAAAACAAAAACAACACAAAACAAACATTCAAAAAAGAGTTAACACTTTAAATAAAACACAAAGAAAGCAAAACACACCAAATAAAACAAAAGATAATACAACACATAAAACAAACTAAAAAATAACATAACAAAGAAGTAAAAAATAATAATTAAAAAAATAAAAAATAAAAAATATATGTAAAATAAAATAAAACACATCAGAATGGATTAAAAAACAAAGTAAAGGAAAACAAAAAAGTCAAACAAAAGTGAAAAACGCACATTAACAAACATTTAAAAAAAAAAAACAACAGTTAACAATTTAAATAAAACACAGAGCAACCAAAACAAAACAATGAAACTAAAGCAAAACACACCAAATAAAACAAAATATAAGAATAAAACAAACAAACAAACAATTAACATAACAAAGAAGTAAACCAAACTAAACGAAACACAACAAATAAAACAACAACTTAAAAAAAGTAAAACAAACAAAACACAACAGAACAGAACAGATAAAAAAAAAAAAAAAAAAAAAAAAAAAAAAAACTAAAGCAAACTAAACAACAACAAACAACATGACAAAAAAGTAAAACAAACTCAACAAAACACAACACAATAAATAAAAAGAACACAAGAAAACACAAAACAAGTAAAACACAACATAATAGTGAGCGTTCAACAGATGACCACTAGAGAAACGCTTAAAACCTTTGCTAACACGGTCGTATCATACTTGTGTACTGATTTCCCTTATGGAAGAGCTTGTGTTTTCGGCCGGGTCTTTGCATCGGCCTCAGCTGCGAACACAGTCCGCTGTCAGCTCCTCTGAACTGCACACATGAGCACACAAACACCCCCATTCTTGTGGGAACCCTCTTCCAATTAAAGGTTGTGGCGCTGGGCCTGTAATTAGCGTTTCCAGTCAGTTGCTGTCTGCATGTTGCTTAGCTGAGACAGGCCTGATGCTAAACGGCACACTATTTGTCCAACAATTATGTCAGGTCCCCGTGTCACGGCACAGACGTGACCAATTAGCCGAACCTCTGCACCGAGCGAGGGAAAGAAAAAAGGGATTACAGCGGAGGAGATGGGCGAGGATGAAAACAGGGTGAGGGGGAGAGGAGTGGGTGGAGAACGAGGCGAATCTAATGGGAATAAGAGAAAAGAACACATAGAAAGGCTTCGCCGGGAGGGAGGTGGATGGCTGCTTCTCTCTCGCTCTCTGTACTTTCTGTATGTTCTGAGGCTGCACTGATCATTTCTTTAACCAAAACACAGTGCACAATATTCATCAAAGCACGCCGGCTAAAGCTCAGTCTATTAAAATAGTCAGCACTGTCTGTGAAGCCTGCGTGTATAATGCATTACGGAGGTTGACGTAATACATTGCCATGTACGCGAAAAGGCCTTTTAATACATCGCATAATCATTTTGTAGGTTCTCATGCAAAATATTGTGACATGCATGGGAGAGTTTGATGTTAGCTTGCTTCTAAGATAACAGCATGACTCCAATTAGCATACGAAACTGCAGACACAAGCAGAGTTGCTAATAAATGTATTTGAATGATACTTCTCAGTGTTAAATGAAATATGGAAATAATTATATAATTACGATCCACATTTTTCTCTCAGGTTGTCACTGAGATTGTCAGAGACAATTTTGGGACTGTTGTCTGCACAAAGGTTGCAGTTAAATTTGTATATGTAATATATATATATATATGCTTTATTACAATATATATATATATATATATATTGTAATAAAGCATTTTACAACTATGTTCATTCAAAATGTAAAATAAAAATAATTGTAAAATATCGGGATGTAGCACAACACAACAAATAAACAAACAATAAAAACAAACCAAAAGCAACAAAACAAGCTGAACAAAATCCAACAAAAAGCACAACAACAACAACAACAACAATCAAAACAAAACAAAAAAGTAAGACAAAACTAAACACAACACAAATACAACAACATAACAATAAATAATTAAACAAGGCAAAACATAACATTCAAAACAAGACAACACAACAAATAAAACAAACAAACAAAACTGCAAAACAAACTGAAAAAAAAAAAAAAAAAACAAAGCAAAAAATTAAAGCAAAACTAAACACAACACAAAAATAAACTAAATAACACAAAAAGAAAACAACATAACACATAACATAAAGGACAACACAACAAACAAACAAAAAACACTATATAAAACATAAAACAAGCCAAACAAAACAAAATTAAAGCACAAAGCAGCAAGTAAAACAAAAAACATTAAACAAAAAAGCAAAACAAAACTGAAAACAACATAACACAAAAAATAAAGCAAAGTATAACAAACAATTAAAAAAACAGACAACTAATAAAACTACATAACACAAACAATAATCAAAAATACAACAAATAAAACAAAACATAAAATTAAAGACAATAAAACACAAAATAAATCTAAAAACAACATAACACATGAATAATTAAAGAAAAAAAACAAGAAATAAAACAAAACAACAAAACAAACATTATTAACAAAATTAAACAGCAAATAAAACAAACAACAACAACAAAAACATCATATAAAACAACAAAATCAAAGCACAATGCAGCAAGTAAAACAAACAAAACATAAAAAAGTAAAACAAAACTAAACAACATAACACAAACAAGAATTAAATAAACACAACAAATAAAACAAAACATGAAATTAAAAAGGACAATACAAATAAAAAAAGTCAATTAAAGCACAGCAGAAAATAAAGCACAACACAGCAAGTACAACACAAAAAAACTAAAACAAATCTAAACACAACAAAATAAAACAACACAACACAAAAATAACAAAAATAAAGCAACATATAACAACCAATAATTTAAAAAACACAACAAATAAAACAAAACGTAAAATTAAAAAGGTCAACACAACAAATAAAACAAACAAACAAAAACACTATATAAAACATAAAACAAGCCAAACAAATCACAAAATTAAAGCACAATGCAGCAAGTAAAAGACAAAAAAAGTTTAACAAAACTAAACAACACAAACAATAATTAAATAAACACATAAAATAAAAGAAAACATAAAATTAAAAAGGACAATACAACAAATAAAAAAGTCAATTAAAGCACAACACAGGAAATAAAGCACAACACAGCAATTAAAAAAAGTAAAAAAAAAAAAAAAAAAAAAAAAAAAAAAAAAACTGAAAAACAAGAAATAAAACAACAACTAAACTAAACATACAATTAAAAAAGGACAATACAACAAATAAAAAAGTAAATTAAAGCACAACACAAAAATAAAGCACAACACAGCAAGTAAAACAAACAAACAAACAAACAAAAAACACGTAAAACAAAACCAAAAACAACATAGCACAATAATAATAATAATAATAATAATAATAATAATAATAATAATAACAATAATAATAATAATAATAATAATAATAATAATAATAATAATAAAAATAATAACAAAACAAAACAAAACAAAATAAAAAAAGGACAACATAACAAATAAATCAAACAAACAAAAATAATAATAATATAAAACACAACAAAATTAAAGCACAACGCAGCAAGTACAACACAAAAACTTAAAACTAAACAAACAAAAAAAAAAAAAACATAACACAAACAATAATTTAAGAAACACAAATAAAACAAAATATAAAATTACAAAGGACAACACAACAAATTAGAAACTGTAAATTAAAGCACACCGCAGAAATTAAAGCACAACACAGCAAGTAGAACAAAAAACAAAAAAGTAAAACAACTAAAAACAACATAACAACAAAATGGAAAAACAAGAAATAAAACAAAACAAAACATACATTTAAAAAAGGACTAAACTAAACACAAGAAAAAAATATAAAACAACACAAAAATAACAAAAAATAAAGCAACATATAACAAACAATAATTAAAAAAACTCAACAAATGAAACAAAACATACAATTAAAAAGGACAAAACAACAAATAAACCGACCAAACAAAAAAAAAAAAAAAAAAAAACACTATATAAAACATAAAACAAGCCAAATAAAAAACTAAATTAAAGCACAACACAGCAAGTAAAACAAACAAACAAACAAACAAAAAACACGTAAAACAAAACCAAAAACAACATAGCACAATAATAATAATAATAATAATAATAATAATAATAATAATAATAATAATAATAAAAAAAACAAAACAAAACAAAACAAAATTAAAAAAGGACAACATAGCAAAAAAGCAAACAACAACAAAGAAACATCATATAAAACACAAAACAAACTAAACAAAAGGCACAAAACAAAACAAAAAACTAAAACAAAACTAAACACATCAACAACACAAAGTGACAATAAAAAAACACAACAAAATTAAAGCACAACACAAACAAAGCGAAGTAAAACAAAACTTAGCACAACAAATAAAACAAAAATGAACAATAAAACAACAACATTTAACAGAAATGTGTACAATAAGTACACAATAAGTACAATATACCTAATGTGGTCACACTGTATTGCAAAACACTTTTGCTGCTATCGAGGTGGGATATGGGTAAGTTTAGGGAGAGGTTTGGTGGTGTGGGTAGGTTTAAGGTGTAAAGGATGCCTCAACAGTGTAATTATAAATGTAATTACAGGAATTGTAATTACATGTATGTACACAATAAGTGAATTGCATCAAATGATTAATTTCAATGTAAGTACATAGTAGTTAAGGCCATTTAATATAAAGTGGGACTGAAAATTTACACAGAACAACAAATAAAACAAACCAAAAACACAAAATACGTTAAACAAAATGCAAAAACTAAACAAAACACAATGCCCAAAACAAACACAAAACAAGTGAAACAAAACACAACATAAGCAAAGAAAAAAAAAAAAAAAAAAAAAAGCAAAATACAACAAAACTAACAATTTTTTTTAATACCTATATTTTATTGTATTTATTGCTTGTGTATTTAATGTGTTCATATTTTTATACAGAACGTTGATATGCTTTTGGAGTTTTATAAATTTATAAATTTATTTTGCAGCTTTATAGATAACTGACTGATGATTTAATTGATTGGTTGGTTGGTTGGTTGGTTGGTTGGTTCAAAACAACACAAATATTTTTTATTTAGTTAGTTTTAGTTAGTTTAGTTTTTAGTTTAGTTTATATGTTCACCTGCATGTAATGTGTCTATTTCCCAAAATCAAAGAACCATATGTGAATCTTATGTTACATTCTTAAAATATTAACTTTTAAATCCTACTTAATGTAAGACAATCTTTAGTAATAATTAGGGCTTCTTAGAGGGAAAGTTCACCCAAAAAGTGAAATGGCATGTGTGATTGCTTATGATAAAATGAATCATTGAAACAATGCAAATGCAAGGCAATAGTGCTCTGTAAGCGCATAAATCTTTGCAAGCGCTATCTCTTTGTCAAAAGAAGCTTTCACGTCTGCTGTTGTCAAAACATTTTTTCATATAGGATGTGCGGTTGCCCCGTCTGGAAGCACCTCTGTTTCCCTTTCCAATCTGACAAGAGCTCTTGTGTGCGCACCAGCCACTGTAATGTCACGGCTTTCACCGCAGAGACTGACAGCGACTGGTTGCCATTGCAAATCAAGAGATAGCACACAATACAAGCACTGTGTCATCACATTCCTGCCCCATAATATCTGTCAGGGCTTGCTTAACTGAATCTATTATCTGTTACGGCGCAAGGAACGGTTGCAGATGGGGTTTGGTGTGGTAACATTTCCTTTGTGCTCTCTCTCTCCCTCTCTCCATTCTGTGCAGGCAACAAACAAGTAATCCTCCTTTTAAGGACCTCTGAGCATATCGCCACAGTCCTGAAGGAAGCCTGCAACTGCACACAGCTCCTTAACAACAACAGAAGGAGAGAAAGGTTGGTGCAGAGGCCTAGGTATGCAAAAGACAAAGAAACTCTTTGTATATTTCAATAAATTTCTAGAACTAGCATCAAACTTGCACTATTATTTGTCTGCATACACCACTTGTTTTCATAATGTACCTAATGCAATTAAATGCAAAATGCATTAATTTTAGTATTTTAACTTTTTGCTTAATGCTTATTAATATTTTTGTCATATTTTTGTCTGTTAAATTGTGTGGTGCAACCAACATGCAGAAATAAACAACACATAAAAATAAAATGAAACAAAACAAAATGAAATAAAACAAAAATTGAAAAACAACATGCAGAAATATAAACAAAATTAAATTAAATGAAACAAACATAAAACCAACATGCATAAATATAAAAACATAAAACAACATGTACAAATATATAGAAATATATAAAAAAGAAATAAAACAACAAAAAACACAACACCATAATGAAGAAGTATAAACACAAAACAAAATTAAAGAAAAAGCTAAAAAAAAACCCTGCAAAACATGTCGAAATATATAAAAAAGAAACAAAACAACAACAAAAACAAAAATAAACAAAACACAAAATAAAATAAAATAAACCAAAATGCAGAAATATAAACAAAATTAAATGAAGTTAAATTTAAGTAAATTAAACAAACAACATGCATAAATATAAACGAAACAAACATAAAACTCACATGCAGTAATATTATAAAAACAAAAATTGCAAAACAACATGCAGAAATATATATATATATATATATATATATATATATATATAAACTAAACAACAAAAAAGCACAGCATAAAGAAATTTAAACAAAACACAAAATTAAACAAAAAAACAACAAATTTAAACAAACTGAAATGAAACAAACACATAACAAACAACCAGATATATAAAAATGAAACAAAATAAAGTGAACACAAAAACAAACATGCATAAAATATATTTTTATATTATATATTTATGTTACATTTTATTTATATTATATATTCATGAAGAGAACACCTCTCCAAAGTGCCAGAATGTGAGCATTTGCCCACTTGGTTGGGTGGCTGGTCTCCCTCAAATATATATAAAATATATAAAAAACAAAGAAAACAAAAAAAACAAAAAACACAACACCAACATGCAGAAATACAAACAAAGCAGAATTGTACACAAAAGGCCTTTTTCTCTTGAATATTGTTCACAAATATGTCTAAATCTGTGTTAGTGAGCACTTCTCCTTTGCCGAGATAATCCATCCACCTCACAGGTGTGGCATATCAAGATGCTGATTAGACAGCATGATTATTGCACAGGTGTGCCTTAGGCTGGCCACAATAAAAGGCCACTCTAAAATGTGCAGTTTTACTGTATTGCGGGGGTCAGAAAACCAGTCAGTATCTGGTGTGACCACCATTCGCCTCATGCAGTGCAACACATCTCCTTCGTATAGAGTCGATCAGGTTGTTGATTGTGGCCTGTGGAATGTTGGTCCACTCCTCTTCAATGGCTGTGCGAAGTTGCTGGATATTGGCAGGAACTGGAACACACTGTCATATACACCGATCCAGAGCATCCCAAACATGCTCAGTGGGTGACATGTCCGGTGAGTATGCTGGCCATGCAAGAACTGGGATGTTTTCAGCTTCCAGGAATTGTGCACAGATCCTTGCAACATGGGGCTGTGCATTATCATGCTGCAACATGAGCTGATGGTCGTGGATGAATGGCACAACAATGGGCCTCAGGATCTTGTCACAGTATCTCTGTGCATTCAAAATGCCATCGATAAAATGCACCTGTGTTCGTTGTCCATAACATACGCCTGCCCATATTATAACCCCACCGCCACCATGGGCCACTTGATCCACAACGTTGACATCAGCAAACCGCTCACCCACACGACACCATACACGCTGTCTACCATCCGCCTTGTACAATGAAAACCGGGATTCATCCATGAAGAGAACACCTCTCCAAAGTGCCAGAATGTGAGCATTTGCCCACTTGGTTGGGTGGCTGGTCTCCCTCAAAACTTATGACATCTGTGGCATTGTGCTGTGTGATAAAACTGCACATTTTAGAGTGGCCTTTTATTGTGGCCAGCCTAAGGCACAACTGTGCAATAATCATGCTGTCTAATCAGCATCTTGATATGCCACACCTGTGAGGTGGATGGATTATTTCGGCAAAGGAGAAGTGCTCACTAACACAGATTTAGACAGATTTGTGAACAATATTTGAGAGAAATAGGCCTTTTGTGTACATAGAAAAAGTCTTAGATCTTTGAGTTCAGCTCATGAAAAATGGGGGCAAAAACAAAAGTGTTACATTTATAATTTTGGTCAGTGTACATAGATACACTACCGTTCAAAAGTTTGGGGTCAGTACATTTTTATTGTTTCTTTTTTTTTTTTTTTTTTTAAGAAATTAATACTTTTATTCACCAAGGATGTATTAAGTTAATAATTAAAATTTTATTAAAAGTTAATAATAAATAATTTACATTGTTATAAAATATTTATATTTTGAATAAACACTGTACTTTTTAAACTTGTTATTCATGAAAGAATCCTGAAAAAAAAAAAAATTACAGGTTCCAAAACATATTTGGCAGTACAACTGTTGATATTATCCAACATTGATCATTCTAATAATAAATCCGCATATTAGAATGATTTCTGAAGGATCATGTGACACTTAAGACTGGAGTAACAGCTGATAAAAATTCAGCTTTTCATCACAGGAATAAATTCTACTTTAAAGTATATTCAAATAAAAAAACATTATTTTATATTGTAAAAACATTTTGCAATATTACTGTTTTTTTTGTATATTTTTAATCAAATAAATGCAGCCTTGATGAGCATAAGAGACTACTTTAAAGACTATTACAAGTCTTACTGACCCCAAACTTTTGAACGGTAGTGTACATAACTGTAAAACTGTTCCTACTTTGCCAGTGTTATATTTTTACTTGGTGGTAGTTATATGTTATGTTATGTTATATGTTATGTTATGTTATGTTATGTTATGTTATGTTATGTTATGTTAGCTTATATTATGTTGCGTTACATTATATTATAGTATAGTATAGTATAGTATATTACAACTTTTATTTTTGCAACAATTATTTTTTTAATTATTTTTTAAACTTTTTTATTACAACTTTTGCGGAAAATAGAATAAAGATGTTTTAAAACCAAATGAAACCTACATTAAAAACTTCTCATTTGTCATTGAGTAAGACTTCAGTATATAAAAAAACCTTGGGGCCATTTTAAAATGTTTATAATACAGCCTTGTGTAGTCACTGGTGGTAAGCATATGAAGACCGTAAAACCACATATTGCACAGATAAACAATAAAACTTAAGTAATAAAACATCAAGGCCTATGTCTCTGCAGTTAAGCCTGACCACGAAGACTCTCCATTTTGTAAAGTCCAGATCAGTCTGAACAACACATGAACTCCACATACTTTCTCACAGTCCGTATCTGCAAGGCAGGTGCCCTGACCTGTAAAGATCAAAGCTTTCCCCTCTCAAATACAGGCCAGAATGTTTTATAGAGGAGAAGGACGGTCTTAAAAATCCTCAGGCTTTTCAATTAAGCAAGAATTTGTGGCCCCAACATGCCTGAGAAAGGACAACAGTTGACGACTGAACATGTCGATGCACAATAACTTTCAACAGCGGCCGTAAAGTAATCCACGCAAGAAATGAGACAAACGCCAAAGCGGGTATTTCTTAAATAATTTAATTGCAAAAGGGTTTTTTAAAAATATTTCTACAAGAATGCATTATTTAATCGCTGTTTTTTGTCTTCACCATTAAATACATCTCAATGCTTTCCAAAAACAAAACAAAAAGAACAAGAAAAAAATGTCTTGAAATGTGTCTTGCTTCTCTCAATATAAGTACAGCACTCAGCAGACATTTCGCTTTTGCACGTCAGTAATTCGTGATGTGATGAGAAGACTGTTTGGAAAAAAAAGAAAAAACATTTTTTGCTTGATTTTTAATATAAAAGAGTAACTTCAAAACTCAGGAAAACTATCACAGAGAGGAGTGGAGCAAAGAGAAAGAGAGAGAGAGAGACAGAGAGAGAGAGAGAGTCTGAGATGGAGAGCGACCATTGGCACGAAGTTATTGAACCAAAATCATGCAAGTTATGTTTTCGATTAAAAAGCAATGACAATAGCACCTTACCCAAATACAGTCATACATACAAACATACACACTCAAATCCAGTTATGAGAGAATATACCATGTCGAATGTGACAAAAGCAGCTACGTTTAGTTCCCGAACGGCTCTGTAAGTTAGTAGCACATACAGTAGGAACTTCAAGGGTTCATATACATCGAGAAAAAGGATAATGTCGGTCATCATGTTATATTACACGGAGCTCTTGTAATTGAGAGGGTTTGTGAAATCAGGAATGAAACGAAACCACAAACGGAGGAGTACTGTGTGGAATATATGCAGTACCATTTCCCATAGTGGAGTATATAAGCACTGAAACTAGTCTAGATACAGATTTTGGTAATAACATCCTGTATTGGCTTCTAAACCCATCAAACATGCTACTATTTTGCATATTTTATGTCTTTCTTGTTTGGCGTGGGGAAAACTAAACTAAAAAAGAAGACAAGAGCCATTCAATAACTGAAGGCAAATAATCACGTTGGTCATCCGTCTGTGCTAGGCTGTAAACATTTTCCCGCCTAATCAGACCGGCAGGCTCTGATGACGGGCCCAAGCCTGCGGAATCTGCGGTTGGGGTCTTTCATCAAGCCTACGCGCAAGAAAATCAGGTGAAGGCTAAAAAATATGGAAGACAAACCAACAGTTTCAGGAAGTGCAACGTATCCTAGCGCATAACATTAGCGTGAATTACCATTGTGACTCAAGATCTCATTTGAAAAATATGATTGCGCGAAGTGAACAAAACGCTTGGTGAGTGAGCTTTACAATTGGTACAGTTTCTCTTTGTGGTGGTGACGGAAAGGCTTAGCTTTAATATTGAAGAGATTTACTAGGGATCTGCCCAACTTTGATGAGATGTTTAACACCTCTATTCATACCAATTTCAATACACTTCCTCTGCATTTTTTTTCTCTATCTTCAAAGCAACGTCATTCCAAAAATTTTCTATGTCAGCGTTTAAATTGACATTAGATCTTTAAATAAATTAGTCATTCCTTTTTAGGGATATGTTCAAACAAAATAATAAAATAAAGACAATAAATTGGTATTTCTCCACACATTATTGATTCGTATATAACCGGAGCTCCTTGTCACAAGTCCTTTCATGCATTAGTGGTTCGCTGTGGAACACAACTGAAACGTTCATGTACAGAATGTGTGCATAATCCTTATACTCTCCCTTTGTTTTATACACATACACACAGAAACACACACACTTCAACAAGGTCATACTGATACATACACACTCACTCGCTGTAGAGATGGCCAGTGATCTTTTTTGCACTGGAAAAATACTTTATAAATCAGTATTTTATCATTTTCCTGGAAAAAGAAAGGAAAAACATTCTCAAAACAAGATAAGAAATTTCATGAATTTGAACCTCCGTTGTTAGATTTATGCTTAACATACCAAGAAAAAGCAAACATCTTAAGACATCTACTGTATATTGTGCAATTTGACTTCTCAAATCTTGTTTCAAGAATGTTTAGATATTTGTTATGGAAAAAGACAAACGTATTGATTTAAAAAATGATTTCTTGCAGTGTAGTACAGGTTATCACAGTCCTTCTCTTTTCTAACCGCTAAAGAATCCTGATATAATGACTGACGACCAGCTAAATGTCAACTCATTGTGGAACAGAAACTAAACAGGGTGAGGGAAAGCAACAGAAGAGAATAAAAGAAAACATCAATTGAAATTGTGAAAACACAGCTGAGAATCCATTATTTGAAACTATGAAAGCATCCTGAGTTCACCAGGTATATTCTAAGAAGTCCTTTGTCAGTTTAAACCTGGTGGACGAACGCAACTTCCTCAAATCCGGTCCTGCGACATCCGTGATCTTTCGCCCTCGGCTGTGCCTCTCCCTCTTGTCCGTTTGAGGCATGTGCCCTTAAATAAAACACCTTCAATATGAAGATGGGGAATAAGCACAAAATCACACGCACAATAGAACATCTGCTAGCATTGGAGGGATTTCTGCGCACTTGTGTCCACGCGTTCCTGTGAATGTATATTCACATCTAGTTTTTTGTCTTTATATTCAAGTTATGTGTACTATTAGAGGAGTATCTCTTCCATAAGCGATGTCCATCAGGGAGAGTTCGTCCCTCAGAGTCCGTTTCAGGGAGAAATGCATTATGGGAGGCTTCCCAGCCAGCCTCGCGAAAGAAAATACCACACGCATGCATGCAATCGCCAACCCCACAGCGGAGCCTAGAGAGGCATGCATGGGATATAGGCTTTCCTCTCCGTTCTTAAAAACAAGTACAAAATAATCTTATCTAATCCTGTCGGGTGTAAAATAATGCAGTCGTTACAGGAAAACAGGAGTATGGAAAAGAAAAAGTTGTCCGAGGCACTGCAAGCCAGTTTCATTTGATTAGTGGAGATGATCAGGCATCTGGGGTCGTCCGTTAGTTCGAAGTAGAACAGTTCCGCCCCCATCTCAGACCTGGACGGGCAGCGTTTGGTTCATTTGCAGTCTCATGTCTTGAATGCTGCCGAGAATCTTCTTTTGGTGGCCGGCTAATGTTACACCTATCCGTAACAGGTCTCTGTAGAAAACAACAACGAGAAAAGCTTATTGCCATTGTTACACAATAAACAACACAGTGGTTTCTGAAAGAAAGGACAGAATTGATGCTGCTCAAGCGATAAACTCCCATGGGAATGCAGCCAGGTGAGCAAATCCGTTAGCAAATTGTCACTAGGTTAAGCAAATAGAACAACCCCACCCTTTGGCTACTGAACTGAGACAGGTTTGTGGTGCAAAGCCAGTTCTCAAACTAGAGACAGGTCAAGCATTGGTCAATAATTTGCAAGCTTTTGCACCTAAGGCTACCAGATGTCAAATTTCACATTAAGAAAGTGTAACCACAGACATGACTTGGAATAATATTTCACTGCATGGCAGACAGTCATTGTACTGTAGAATGAGCGTGGTGTAAAGGTTACCACTGGCTTTATGATGAAAATGCTTCCTGTTGTTTCACTGGCTGAGGAAATCTAATCCCTTCGTGAGGTTTTAGTTTACACAGCAACACGTGTAGCTAAAAGCTAGTGCAGACTCTTGTCGTTTATCCTTTTTTACCTTCCGATAAGCAAAGAGGACGTTGTCAGGGAGCAAGCGCCCCGTGGCGGCCCCCAGTCTGTCTGCCCTTCTCATCTCTACAATCGCACGACATTAGTAGAGTAATTTCACACAATGTAAAAGTGTTTTCTCTCTTTTCCCTCTGTTGGTGCCATCAAGCCAACAATGTTGGATAAAATGATAATAAATGGAGCCCATTAGGAGAATTACTAGTCATTAAGAGCACGAGAAAACCACCGACTGGTCCACCTGTCAAGATGCCAAATTGAAACAAATTACCCCTGCCTCCATCCTTTATTACACTTTAATGGGCGTGATGAATTTATAATTTTTTTTCTTTATTAGTTTATTTGATCCCAGCCGCTCTCTTCACATCTGTCTAGACGTTTAACATAGCGACAACTCACGGATTTCTTTTCTGGACGGTGACCTTTGTAAGATTCTTTGTTCGTGACATTTTCTGGGGATGAAATGTTACAATAAATTAAAGTGAGATGCTCAACCGCATGCTCAAAATCTTTATCACTAACCCCGCTCTGATCGCTAATACCGCTTTTCCATTGGGGCTGGTGCCGGAGCTGAAGCCAGTGCTTGGCCAAAAGTGGCACTCGTTCAGAACAGGCTTGTGTTTCCACTGGCAGGGAGCAGAACCCTCTACGTCACCAACATTTGACCCGAGATGCTTTTTATCCCTTGGACTATTCTGTCGACCACTGCTAAACATATTTAATTGTTGATAATGCTGAGAATTTATCTGAACTCCGACAGCTTTTAAAAATGGTGCTTGTCTAGTTTCAGCCTCAGACATCACTCCCACGGACCGCTGGCTAAACGTCTGATTCATACGGCACACAAAAGTGGAAACACTTCAGGAGTTTCGAAGTTGTCATCGGATTGGTTCGATTATACCGGATTTCCGGGAGACTCATGTGTTGTGTTTAACATTCCGCCTGGAAACAAAAATGCCGTGGCGCCAAACCCCCTCACGAAAGAAGAAAGCTGTCGTGTTTGCAACTGTGATGGCGAGTGCCTATCAGTATCATCTAAACTTTGGATTTTCAAAAGTATCTTAAGAAATTAAATTTCGCGACAATAATATTTCAAATATGTCCGAGAGATTTACACACCGGTCTGTTATTGTGGCGGCATTTCCATGCTACTAAACATGATGCGGCACAAAACAAAACATGATTGGTTGCTTTACTTGTCAGTCATATTGCCTCTGGGGCGGGCCTTGGCCATTCAAAGCCGCCAAGGTTCCCAGACCTTCTGCCATCAGTCTGACGGTCTGGCTACATGAGACTAGTGGTTTTCAAACTGGGCTGTAGTGGAAACCCCTCCTACTAATGTCATAGGTTCCCTTATTCTAGACCAGCAAAGCTTTGGGGCCAGTTCGGGACCAGGATCTGGGCAGTAGCCAAGGATTTTCTGGAGTGGAAAAGCACAGCCTGGTTCCCAATTAGGCTCCAGAACCAGACCCCTATTAAAGTTTAGTTTTAGGTTGCTTGGTCTGAATCAGAATTTGATTTCACGTGACTGGCTGTCCACACCACAAGCAAATTATGACTTATTTCTTTCTTTAGAACAATTAGAAGTTGCACGAGTACACAGTGCTTTGAATTCTAACATGAAAACTAACATGAGACCAGCAAAACAAAGATGAGCAATCCAACAAATGAACCAAGACACTCACTCTGCAGTCATCTGGGCCACCAAGTCAAAAGAAGCAAAGCCAGCATTAAGGAAGTTGTCTCTGTAGCGGCTCATCTTGATGGCGTCCAGCCAGTCGCCCACAGTGGTGAAGGTGGTGTAGTCAGGCACACAGCGGTCGAGGAGCGGCTGGGAGGCCCTACAGAGAAAGAGAGGAGTGGAGATAAAAAGAGAGAAAGAGGGTTAGGTCACGCCAGGCCTCCACCACCGAAACCTCACCCCCAAACCCCCCCACCACCACCACCACCTCTCCTGGCCTGTAGGGCCTGAACCTGCCACTGTGGCTTACTGGCTGGAGACGTGCAGGGGCCCACCAGAGAGAACTGCAATGATGCTGTGGGTGTGGGTCCGTATGAAGCAGCAAATGTCTGTGATGCCTGACATGTATCAATACTTGACATGCTCTGTTTGCTTATGCATGACACAATTTATCAAAGTAGGACGACCACCTTGTTGATCCATTTAGCTAAATCATGTTTGCCTGCATACACCCAGAAATACCCTTCTTGCACCGTATTTCAACTGAATTTAATGTCATGCATAAACGCAGCCAGTTTAAATTAGATCAGACAAAACCAACAGAGACCAGTCTTGATCTATGACCAGATTGGGGTCTTAATAACTAACAGTGAGGTCTGGGCAGTGGGGATAAGAAGGCAAAGTTTGAGAGAAAAGACACTTCTGTCTGCAAACTCTCTGCTCTGCTGAACCTAGCTGTCTTTTGATGGCATTAGATTAATTAACAATTAAAAGCATAAGAAAAAAGTTAATAAGAAAGGAACAGAGGCTCTATTGAGGACGAGGTCTGTAGATGGATGGGAAGAGTGATTTTTTAATAAGCTCCTGCCTTTAGGGCTGAAGGGTTTGTGGTCATTAACCTGGAAGGCAGCTTTTCTTAATGGGGCATTGTTAGAGCTGGCCTGGCTCTCACATCTTAGGGATGCTGACTTTAAGTGCGAGACGGCGAAACTGTACGAGGAACCAAAATGTCTGCATAACTACCCTTAACTCACCACTGAGCGCAACTAAAAACTAATTAAACTCTCCTTAGTTTAGTTAAGGAATTGATTGCTGAAGATAGTACAGAGAGCATCAAATGTTGCAACAACCGGAGCCCATTTCTCAGTCTTTCATGAGGCTCAGCAGGCAGGCCACCTCTCCATTGGCCCTTTTAAAATCTTGTTACTTGCTAATTAAAACCATTCCCATCTCTGAATTGCATTAACTAATTATTCTTCCTTTATCCTCTGATCATTGCAGTGTAGACAAAGTGTCTCCCACTGTTTCCTGGTAGTTAGAGGCTCTCCCCCAGGACCTACAGCCTAGAGGAAGGCACCCCGAGGTGGGTCAAAACCCGCCTACAGCTTCTGGCTAACAATTACTGTGTGTCTTACTGAAACAAATACATTTTGTACAAAAATGCTGATCAACAAGTAAAATTCTGCTATATAGTGACGGGGATCTGGAAGGCAGCTTGTGTCTTTAAATATCTCAAACAGAAAGGCTCTAGTAAGTAGCAAGCATCTCAGGCAAAATAATCGATAGCCCCGTGATGGTTCAATTAAACCGAATGTTTTATTGACTGCAGGTCATCTTAATTTCCATAACGTCAGAGTTTCTCAGCTTACAATATTGTTTGTCAATTGAAAATGATCTGAAATCAATGGCCTCTTAATTCAAATGCCTCTGTAACTTTGGCTTAATTCTGAATTTAAAATGAGAGAACCAGTTTGTAAAAGTCTTTAAAACTGCTTGGTTAGTAAGTTGGTAGCAGTCGAATATGCCAATGTGTGCCCTTACCCAGAATGTGTGCTGGTGACCACTTTAAGGCTGGCGGCATTGCGAATAAGTTTGTCCAAGGTATTGACGATCTGGGAGAACTTGGGTCTCAAGTTTCTTTCTTTCACCCAGCAGTCTAGCATGAGTTGATGCAAGGCAGTAGGGCAGTCCATAGGTGGGGGCAGTCGGTAGTCCTGCTCAACTGCGTTGATCACCTGTTGACAGAAAAGAATTAATTGTTTGGTGTTAGATTACTCTCAAATTAAGTTCAACAGAGGCAAAGTAGGGATAACCCTTACATCTTGGTTGCTCATGTCCCAGTATGGGCGCTCGCCATACGACATCACCTCCCACATCACAATGCCATAGCTCCAGACATCACTGGCTGAGGTGAACTTCCTATACGCAATAGCCTCTGGTGCTGTCCAGCGAATAGGGATCTTTCCTCCCTACAGATGCAAGAGCATAACAATGTGTTTTAATCTCAAATGGAAGCTGGAGATGTTGTATAAATATTAAAGGATCAAGACTTGAATGCTGACCAATGAGCTGGTGTAGGTAGGGTCAGTGGGATCATCCTCCAAGAAACGAGAAAGGCCAAAATCGGACACCTTACACACCAGGTTGCTGTTGACCAGAATGTTACGAGCAGCCAAATCACGGTGCACGTAGTTCATGTCGGACAGATATTTCATGCCAGCTGCAATGCCTCTCAACATACCGACGAGCTGGATGACTGTGAACTGTCCATCATTTAGCTGTTGGAGAGAGTGGGAAAAATCACAGACCCATTCATAACAGAAATGTCTGCTGTCTAAGTGTTTTTAACTTTCCAGGATGTGACTCATCAGACAGATGATTCATCTCTCAAAGTCACAGCTAGCAGCCATGACATTTGTCATCGCTATTTAGAAAGTTTAGGATGTTTTTCAAGGGGACAGGTGAGAACAGCTCTTTTTATTAGAAAACTAATAGGGGCTCAAACTTATGCTAGACTGCAACAGTGATGGTTTCATGAAGTAGATAGCTTTTTTTTTTTTTTTTTTTAAGTATTACTTGGATTTCCATACATGTACCACAACAAGAATCCAGGCATCAAACTTATAAATAAATAAATAAATAAATACATGCAATTATTTTTATGATGGTAAGCATCTCTAACCCGAAGAAAGGAATCCAGCGCTCCGTTCTCCATGAACTCGGTGACAATCATGACTGGCCGACTCTTCGTCACCACCCCTTCCAGGCGGATAATATTAGGATGGTCGAACTGGCCCATGATGCTGGCCTCGCTCAGGAAGTCTCTTCTTTGGCGCTCAGTGTAGCCTGCCTTCAGAGTCTTGATAGCCACAATGATTTCACGCCGTCCAGGGAGTTTCAGACGGCCACGGCACACTTCTCCAAACTCTCCTACATAGGTAGTGGACAGACGAGAGAGAGGAAGAAAGGGTGGAGTGGAGAGAGGAGAGGGAAGAGTGGAGGAGTGTGGGAGAGAAAGGGGAGAGGGAGAGTTACTGGTTAGAATCAAGGAGCCAGGGGGAAGCAGGGGGAGACAGCAAGAGAAGCCAGGGCTAAAGGTGATGCTATTGGAGTGTATCCAGGGGGCGAGGGAAGGGGTAGAGTGAGATCAGGAATGCTTCAATGGGAAAAGGTCTTGGGGGTTGTTGGGGGTTGGGGTACCGAAAAGGAAATGGGAAAAGTAAGGCAAGAGTGGAAGGGGTAAAGGGTAGAATCAGAGAATGCTAGGGTCTGGAGGGAGTGAGGGTAGTAGGTGGGGACAGAAGCTTAGGAGCATTGGACGGCTTGCGTCTGCAGTCTAGGCCAATGTGTAAGCAAGTGCAAGAGAAACAGAGGGGTCAGGGAAGGACATGGTAGGGGTTCATCACTTTAGACAAAGCTAGGAAACAACAGGTTCAGGTAGCAGTGTTAGATGTTAAAAGCCTTGTTTGTTGGAGTCTGGCATGGGGCTCAACTTATTACAACATGGCTGCAAGTCTTATTAAACCAGAATCCTACTACTTGGCTTTTTTGGCTCTCAGAAGCTAAACTGCCAGTGCTAATGTTAAGATTTAAAAAATGTACAAAATAAAGGGGAATCGTCTCAAGGACAAGAAGGAGCACCATGGATGGAGAAGTTAACAGGTCACAGGATCAGGAGGACAATTAATTGTCCAAGAGGTATCATCAGGCTCAGGACAGGCTTGGTAAGTTAGCAGGAATGGTAGCTCTATAGTTAGCTCTGAAGATAACCTCAGAAGCTCCATTTTGTAAGTAAAGCTGTTAGAGACATTGGTAAGGTGCTAAGGGTTTGGATTTTGGAGCGGGATGAGTTGATTGAAGTACCGCTTGGTGTGAAGTCCTCTAAAGGTATGGCCTGGGTGTGCCTAGCTGTCTTCCCCCTGTTGCTCAGGAGCTTGTGTTGTTGGTTACCTGCGCCAATGACTTCCTCGATTTTCACACAGGAAACGTCAATCTCTTTGGCAAACTCGCGGATGGCCTCATTCGGGTCCTCGTAGGTGAATGGGTCAATGTAGACCTTCATCCCCGGAGTGACTATAGGGGATTCAATAGCGCGAATAGCCGTATGAATCACACTGCCATAATAAACAATATTTATAGCACTGTTAGTCATCAGATGGCAAGGAAACTCTGTAGAGACTTACTGTATTGTTGCAGTTTTTCTGTGTACTCTGATTCTGAGCCATTGCGTTGCTTCCTGTGAACCAAAGACAATACAGTCAGTTACAAAAGGTTGATGATTTCCTGTCTAAACATAAGAAAATAAGCATTTTGAAAAGGACCTGTTTTTTTTTCCCTGCCAGCCCCTTTAGGGACATAAATTGAGGTCGATTAAAGAACGAGAATGATATGAAAATTAAGAGAACAACAGAATCAGCCTCAAGAGACCCTCACGACGGAAGTCAAATCTGCATAAAGACAGCTAAGAGAAACAGTAGCAGCACTAGTTGTCTCGCTTCCGTTACGTTAACGAATCTTTACTGCCACATTGTTTAATTCTCTCCTGACTCTTAATTCCTTCCTTCACACTTTTCCCACTATCAGTCCATTAAATGCAATGCAATTTCAACAAACCCAACCCCCCTCTAGTACATGTTAATGCAATCCCTTTGTTGTCTAACTAGTAACCGGGCCAATAATACCCGCTGGTGATTTGTATCTCATTTCCAATTCAAATTCAGTTCCGGAATATGCCAAGGCCTACATTTTTTCAATCGCAGACAAGTTACGATACTGAGACACACTGTGCTGATTAGAACGAAAGAGAGTGCAAATTTAGAATTTTTGCATGATAAGGCTTTAAATACACAGCTGCCTTGCCCTCAACTGTGGAATTGGGAAGGTGGCCACAAGATGAAAAGTGCCAGTGCCAACGATCATCAGGGCACTGTGGAATTCCAATGTAGGGCACATGTACATTTGAGACCAAGTGGCTACAATTTACCAAGCACAAGATCCAAAATAACTGACAACCCGGAATGAATCTGCTTCTCATACTGCATTCATTAACTGTCAAATAGGTTCTAAGAAAGCAGGCAACTAAATTGCATATGCAACTTCTAATTAATTCTTCTACTCTTGGTGTGATCGATTTAAATGGATGTCATTAAGATAAGTGAAAAAGCAAACCATTTACCTTAGGCAGACAATGGCAATAACCACAACAACAATGATGAAGACCAGCCCTGCTGTCAGAGAACCAACAATGAGGGGTAACTGCTCCTGTAAGGTCTTGTCTGCATCAGCTGTGTGAGAGACACAGGAGGAGATATCATGGGATGCATTCAAGAGAACCAGATCTATTTATAGCATATCTTTTTCTATGAGAGGTATTTATATTCGTAGATTCACACAACTGTTTGATATTCTTCAAAAGAAAATGTTTTACATACCCTGGTGGTTGGTGCTGAAGTCAGTAGGGGTGCTATAACGGCCATACCCTGCCACTGTTCGGGCTCGAACCTGCACAACATACGGTGTGCCCGGCTTCAAACCCTCAATGCGTGCAGAGCTACGCTGGGCTGTCATGGTGTGGGCAATAGCTTCTCCCTGGTCCTGTGGGAACAGTGATAAAACAAGCCATATAAAACCAGCCAGCACCCAAAAGCAAGCGTCTGGCAGCTCTGGTTTAATCTGTCAGTACAACACATCAAACACGAAGCAGATATGCCTGGCCCTTTCTTCTCCTCTATGCAAATCCTCCTGCCTCCATCCCTGCCAAGCACTGACTGCCTCGCGGTATCAGCGTTCAAAAGAAGAGGATGAATCAAGGAAGGAGTTAGGGAGGAGTGTTAGGGTACGAGAGAGAGAGAGAGAGGAAGGGTTGATGCTGTTGTCAGGATGAACGATTATGTATAGAGCAGAGGATGACAGTGGTAGAATTGTGATTGAATGCCCTTCGCTTCATTGACTTACACTGGCTCTTACCTTCTCATGGTATTTAATCTCGTAATCCAAGATGATGCCATTTGGTTTTTCAGGGGGGAGCCAGGAAAGACTCATGGTGTTGGCTGAGGCCCCCATCAGGTGGACGGTAGGAACTGCAGATGGAGCTGTGTGGAGAAAATGAGAGAAATCCTATTTTAATGAAAGCTGAATTTCTATTTTTTTTTCACATTTCGAGCATGCTCACATTCAGGATTACCAAAAAGCTGCTTTGATGTGTAAGCATTAGACAGCTCTTAGTCTTGGGCCCTTTCGGGGCCCCAGACTCTCCAACTACACAGACAGAATGGATTCTAAAGTCTCTTGTGAAAAGCACCAGGACAGACAAACCGGAAGGCTTAGTATCTGGCACATCCAGTCCATACAACCTACACACACATGCAAATATATGTATAGCTGTACACACCCTCTCCCTAAACTCTTTGTTATAACCCATGACGACACCTTATTAATCTCATATTTTTATATTGTGATATTACTTCCATGACAACTATGCACATTCTTTCTCAGATTTCTGTAATGTAAAAAAATAAATAAATAAATAAAAATAAAAAAAATGTATATATTATTTAGATATTTAAAGCTATTTGAGTAAATGTCTGAATTTATTGCATGAACCTTGAATTTTGGGGGTAACTGACATATCCTTTTAAAATTTTCTTTATGCAAGTATAAACACTGTGACTTGGACCTTTTTTTACCCATGTATTCATGGTAAACTTCTTCCATAGCACCTCACTTATCTTAGCACCTCGCTTTACATAATCTGTACCGTCCCCATTTGTTCTCAGACCTGATGTTGCCGTCTCCGGTTTCTGATGTTATCAAGTTCTGTTCACACACTACAGTAGCTCTCAACATCCCCTACTTTTTTGCCTGTGTCTCTCTCTCCCTCACTCTTTCTTTGTTAAAAGCGTTTTAATCCCCAGGTCCGGTTCTTTGATCCTTTCCCTGGTAGCTCTTTATTATTCTGTCTGTCTCTTTGTCCACCTCCCCCAAAAGCTCACTCTCCCCCAACCCAACACCATCAACCTCCTAACCCAGGCCTTGCTCAGAAAAGCCTCACCCTGAAGACAATGCTCCCTGGGCAGCCCGCTTGCTTACTCTCACCCCAGGATTAAGGGGCCTCATCTTGAGGAGACAGTGGAAGTAACCATGACGTCCCTTGAGCTGATGGCCCATATTTACTTTTTGTCTTAAAAGGCGGATGAATATTCAAGCACAGTCCTGGGAGATAATCTGATCACAGACCCTCCTGAATTTTTGGAACCATAGGGGTGGGCTGCTGTGTGGGTGTGCATGTCACCCCGGGATTGACTTATGCGCAACAACAGCCTGGGTTATGTGACAATGCCTGTGGTCAATCCCTGATAGCAAACAGAGGCATTCACTTCTAGCATAGAGTGCTAAGGAGAGGGTTAAGCATATGCATAACTCTAAGAGCTATCCTGAGAAGTCCAGGGTCAATTCAAAACTTGAAATTACACAATAAGAGGCTGTTTTAACAAGGTTAATGCATCTCCACATCTCACTAACGTAGCACACTGTAGCCTAGAGTAGATTAGTTTTGCTACTGAGCCTCTCTGGCATCGATGCATTCTGTGGGCTGAGCTCTTTGGGTAGAGTGTCGTGGGTTGGAAATATCTTAAGAGAGGCCATTACACTTCATTATTTCAAGCTAGAGCATGTAAAGAAAAACCTTTTTGTAACCTTTAAGGACATATATTGATAACCAGCTTGAAATCTAAAGAAATCACTGACTCACCAGCCTGGTTGGTGGTGATGTTAACGGAGGCAAACTGGGGTGCGTAGGGACTCTTGTTGGAGACTCCATTTACAGCCTGGATCTCAAAGCTGTACTGGGTGTGAGCCTGAAGGTTTCTAACCGTCACATGTCTCTCGGTAAGGCCAAGGTGGCGGGGAGAGATATCCACGTTGTCATCGCATCGTGTGCAGGTACCACGCTCAGGCAGACATTTCTTACAGATGACGTTGTAGAGAAGGTCTTCCCTTCCACCTTGGTCACGTGGCTCGCTCCACTCAAGTACAAGCGACGTCTCATTTACACTGGAGATGACGGAGCGTGGAGCTGAGGGTACGGCTGCAAAAGAAAATATTGCTGTACTGAAGTAAGCGTTTTCTATTGCTGTTGTGTTCAGATTATTTAGTATCAGTAAGCGTGTCAAAAATGCCAGGCTAAGGTGGTTTTCTGGCAGGTTTAACCTCGGCTAGGGTTAGGTTTCTCAGCAGGTCCCTTAGCAAAGCAGGTCTTCAGCTGGTTTAGTTCCCAAAACCCCAACAAATTCCCAAGCTAAGCAGGGAAAACCAGCTTGGGATGCACTCCCAAAAGCAACTATGGTCCGTCGTTAC
The DNA here is from genome assembly GCF_022985175.1 of Labeo rohita. Classification (NCBI taxonomy): domain Eukaryota; kingdom Metazoa; phylum Chordata; class Actinopteri; order Cypriniformes; family Cyprinidae; genus Labeo; species Labeo rohita. The sequence goes on from NC_066890.1 coordinate 11,863,172, forward strand.
CAATAGAATTCAGTGGATCTTACAACTACTGTTAGCTAACGATGCTTTTGGGAAACGCACCTCTGGTAAGCAACTAAGACCATCAGATCAAATTAGGCTAGTTTATGATGTTTTTTTTAAGCAGAAAATTTAAATAAAATTGGTTAAATGGGGCTTCACATTTACTTAATGTGGATTAAGTGCTTTCATGTAACTAAAATTAAGCAAAACCTTGTTTTTCCCACTTGTGCTGTTCATTTTAACATCAAAAATGGCTAGAAATAGCTGTGGTGTTCACTTGGGAAAACATTTTTTTTTGCATGTATCTGTTCAGAGTGCTGACAATGAACACAACCAGAAAGCAACTAATGTAAAACAGAAGAAATGGAAACGTTTCAAAACAATCCTAGCGTTCTTCTGCATGTTGGATGGAGGAATTGCTTTACATATGGATGAACATATGAAAGTACATATGGTGTTTGGATCAATGTGGCTTCTGAGAGCAGAGAACGTGGCAAGTAAACAACACTCCTTATGTTCAGATAAGTTTGTGGTGCATTACTCACTGGTGCATCCTGAGTCAGGCGAGTCATTGTCTGCCCGATAGTAGCCGGTCCTGCATGAACAGATGCTGGCGGCTCCAGAACTTGTCCGACTGTTGGGCGGACATGGGGAGCAGAACCCTTCACCCTGCTTAGACTTGAAAGTGCCTGGACTGCAAGCTAAGGAGAGAAAGAGTTGTTTACATATAGTTTACATACATACTCATAGCTATATCAGCATAATCACACAATGTGTACTTTTTTGCTACTTATTTTTGGTGTATGTCTCCATCTAGTTATGTGACATCTTTTCATTGCATTCAGCAGCAAAATCAATAGCAATTTCCCGTTTGCAATTTGCATTTTGTGAGCGCCGCTTGCCTTAATTTAGTTTCTTACTTTTGTTTTCCTTGCCCACAGTATGCAGTCTAATCCTTTCCATCTTGGCATTGTAAAATACGAAGGCGCACAGGTTCTTGCTTACGTATTTGTTTGGCACCGTTAATTTGCTGTTGTTTTCCTCCAGGGAAATAACCCCCTCATGACTAGACGAGTTCCAACAACATACCGTGGCCTTGCATAAACCCCATGTGCATATGCTAACCGTCAACTTCAATTACAAACACATGCCTGTTAGTTCCAAACAAGAGCACTTTTCAAAATGAACTCCTTCAATCAATACTCAAACACGGGGAATGTCGATGTTATACTGCAGGAAGTGTCCCTCTAAGATAAACAAAGCATATTAAAGACCACAAGGGAAAGTGTGAGCTGTTATCTTATACAAAGATTAGTGTGCCATTCACAGGTCTTTGGTCTTTGTGGGGCTCTGACACCATTTACGGAGATTGTGTACACATTTTATCGCATCTATGATAAATGCAGAGCTGGCACACAATGCCAGTGTGGTCTTTCTGCGCAGAATGTCACTCAGCTGTCTAAGTGATCAAGTAGTCAGTTTTAAGTTTATTAAAAACAGGCAAGGAGTTTGACTGCAGTTCCCAGCCTACTGAACCGTTTTATCAGTAAGGCTTAGAAACAGCAAATAATGAAAAAAATTGAACATCTGCTTTCTGGACTGATAGTGCTCAAAGCAGAACACAACACAATGTTCCTAAGGTCACCTTCCAAGTTCCCTTTCTCAGAAAGTGCAATATTGACACAAAGCTTCATTAGCGCAGGGATACTGTTAACTTGGTTAAGCGGGGGTTTATTTGTTTAACCATTAATCAGGGGGAGACCAGAGATAGGTACATAGAAAACAATTCACATAGAGATAAAAATGAAAGAGTGTAGGCCTTGTGAATTCAAGTTTATCACACGTAACATATCACTTTGGTGATTAATGAGTCCTCAGTGTTTTGCCTCGCATTTCAGATGTACATAAATCAACCAAAAACTGGGGGAGACAAATGAGACCATCTAGTTCTAGCCCCCATGAAAGACTGCTTGAAATTCCCCTTCAAAAAACTCTGGCTGTTTTCTGAAGGGTTGAAAGTGCTGATTAATCGCTTCCAAGAAGGTAAGAAGTCAGCCCTTTCCTTTCATCCTCATCCTTCCTCTAGCAGCTCTCCTGACAGAGCGAGAGAGAGGAGAGGTGAAAGAAAGCAAAGGAAATGCAAATCCTGTGGCTTTTTTCTCTTACTTGTACACTCTCTCCAGTACAGTCTATTGCTCACACTCTATTGCTCAAACCCTCTCTCCCTCTCTCATTGAGAGCAGAACATAGGACTTAAGGGAGTGATTAGAATTTGTGGTGAAATTGGAAGCGAGGAGAAAGAACGGATAGGGAAAATATGGAGCGCTCCGAAAAAAGGGCCTTGTCGATTAATATTCATGTGAATGTCCTAACTGTGCTCTGGCAGGGTATTAATGAGACCAACGGCCTTCAGATGAAGGCAAGCAAGAGAGAGGTGACAGAGAGATTTATCCCTCCTTTAGTTTCCGGTTGGCTTGATTAGAGAGCATTTTATCAGGGCACAGCCACCAGGGCTTTCACCTTGAGCCACCACAAGCAAACAAATGAGTTTTTAACTGTACATCAGGCAGCAGATTTCCAAAGGACTGCCCACTTTCCCCTACGGGTATACGCACGTTTGATATCAAGTTGGCTGTACTATAAAAGTCCTTCATTAATATGACAACTACATACATAATGCAAGTGGTGCCAAACATGCTTTCACTATGCTAAGGTGTTTGAAATGGTTGCCATGGCATTGCTATGCGATTCTTAACTTTTTAGGGTAGCATGTGGTTGCTAGGATTTTGTGGTAGATTGCCAAGGAGTTGCAATGCTATTACTAGGGCATTCTTTCTTGTTCTTTTTTGCATACTATGGTTGCTAGCTGGTTTCTTACCATTTTTACCATCAAGTGAAAATGTGTCCACCCCTAATCATATTCAAGACATTCTATTTCCCCCTAAAATGTGGGATATTTTTATTATACCTAACCCTAACCCTAAATCTAAACCTACCCCTAAAAGAGGCAAATATAAGGAAATCTAGCCCTGTACCTAATCCTAAACCTAATCTGGGATTACGGTTTATTTGAACCTTAATATAAAGAATTATAGCCCTGTACCTAATATTAAACCTAACCCTAACCCTAATTGGGGATTAAGGCTTAATTAAACCCAACTAATAAAAATCCATATATAAAAGTGGAGCAGCCCTATCAAAAACATGCGTTGGTCAGTGTATTCTACATCCTTCCTAACCCAAACCGGAATAGCCATGAGAGACTGTCCAGGGGAAGGTCTTGCTTTCAGAAACCCTAACCCTAAATCTAACCCTAACAGCTGAAAATGTAAGTAAATTGCTTAGTAGTATATATTCATAAAAGTGCCCAATACAGTTACCCAGGGTTAAGCGTTTACTTAAATCTCCGACCCTCAGTATGAACAATCATAACAGTTATGATTAGATCAAACACCACAAATAATCCTCTTTTCTCTATATACAAATAATTTGCTGTTCAGTTTAGTTCTTTACCCCAGAGGTTCACTGCTCAGTGGCTCTGTCTTTGTAGTTCTTTTAAAGTGCTAGAACCGACTGTTTCTTTGCGACCTTTCACTTCTGGTGCCTTGACTGTCAGGGTTACTTTTCTTTCTCCATCTTGTGCTCTTCATTAATGTTTCACTGCAGCCCTTGCCCTTGGTCCGCAAATCGATTCCGGTCTCCTCTCACTCCCAGCTCTCCATTTGACCCTTGACCTCCCGCTGTCTGCTCTGCTCACTTTCACCGCGGCTATGTTACACGCTGGCTTAATTCACCTCAGCCTGAACCTGATATGTTTTTCATCAAGACCGCTCCTTTCTCTCAGCAAAACGTTCCACTCTGATAGACATACAGACTTATTCATTGCTTTGCTCTGCTTAAATTGAGGTCGAATAACCAAATTTGCTGTTGGGCCGAACACCTTGATAAAAAACAGGATGATTTGTCCATTTGGCTTAATGTGATACCGAGAGATAAGACAAATTGCACAGTGAGAAAAAACACATATATCAGCACTCACCTTGACACTGCGTGTCCTTAACTGCAGGCTCGAACCCAGCCATGCAAGTGCAGGAACCGACTGGAACCATCCACTCTCCATCTCCATTGCAATAGAGTTTAAGAGGTACAGACACCTCCAGAGCGTTCGGCACGCAAGTGCCAGGAGCAATGACTAGTGACGTAGCTTCGGCACCTGTGGCGGTCTCTGGAAAGATGGCAAAATTGGCAATAGTCGTGGAACACTTCTTGTAGAAAACTCGGACGGAGATTAAAGACATGCATGCGCCCAGATCCTGGAAAGCCAGATAGAACCCAGCCTTGGAAAGTGGACCAAAGCTGCGAATCTTGGTGTTGACCCGGCCAGACTCCAACATAGAGAAGCTCTCGTCTGGAGCAATGGTGTCCACCTTAACATAAGGGTTCTCCATCCAAAAAGGACTGGTGGCGGTGGCTGAATCCGAGTCGGACTCGTAGTAGAATAGATTGAACGTCTCTTTACATGATCCTGGAATGTTGGGAATACTGTTGCAATCTCGTACAGTGAACTTCATCTCCACATAAACACGGAGAACATCCTTTCGTGGGATGAAGTCGCTGCGAAGCCAGTTGTTCTGGTTCAGCTCACGGACATTGCACACTTGGTACGTTCGGATGGGGTTCATGGCATCGTCGTAACCGCTAACTTCCTCCCACTGAGAGAAAAAAAAAAAAGAGGAAAATAGAGAACACTAAGTCATAGATATAAACAACATACAAGTTCACCTTCAGAATGAGGTAGCACTTAATATATTGACTGCATTTGAGGATCCTTCTACAGAACAATAGTAATAACAAATGTTTTATCTAAAGTACGGTACAATACGCCCTATTGTCAGTATTATAAATGAAACCATTTTCATTTTGATGTTATCCAGGGCTTTCGAACTCCGAGGTGTTACGCTACAGAGCAATAAATTGCTCTTTCTCAGCTCCAGCCCCACACACCGTAGCTAAGAAACAATATAACGGAGGGAGCAAGCCGAGAAAAGAGTGAATGGGGTGGATGAAAGAGAGGGGAAATTAAATTTTGTGCTTTTTGGTTTGTGTCTTTTCAATTACACATTGTGCGTGGTGTCATTAAGTGGGGAGCTGCATGCTGGTCTTTCATCTGCGTTCGCCAGTTCAATGAGAAAACCTGCTTGGCAAATTCATCAAAATTACCGTGGAGTGTCAGAACTCCATCGGATAAAACAACGAGTGGTTGTTTACCTCATACCTCGAGTGTGGAGTACTCTCTGCATCACTTCACAATCAATTACTGTTCAATTAAACCATCATGATTACATTGTATTCATGCAGATCAACAAGCTCAGTCCTCTACCAAAATCATTTCTTTCTTTTCTACCAAAATTAAGATAATACGAATATGAAAAGACAGTTGAGAGATATTTTCAAGAGGTTGATTGCTTATGTCAGGGGTCTCCAAATTTGGTTCTGGAGGGCCGGTGTCCTGCAGAGTTCAGCTCCAACCCTAATTAAACACACCTGAACCAGCAAATCAAGGTCTTACTAAGCATGCTAGAAACTTCCAGGCAGGTATGTTGAGGCATGTTGGTTCTAAACTCTACAGGACACCGGCCCTCCAGGACTGAGTTTGGACACCCCTAGCTTATGTGGTACTAAACTAGGGGTGCCCAAACTCTGTTTGGGAGGGCCAGTGTCCTGCAAAGTTTAGCTCAAAACCCAGTTAGACACACCTGAACCAGCTCATCAAGGTCTTACTGGCCATGCTACAAACTTCCAGACAGGTGTGTTGAGGCATGCTGGATCTAAACTGTACAGGACACTAGCCCTCCAGGACTGAGTTTGGACACTCCTGGCTTATGTGGTACTAAATCAGGGGTGCCCAAACTCGATCCTGGAGGGCCGGTCCTGCAGAGGTTAGCTCCAAACCCAATCGGACACACCTGAACTAACTAATCAAGGTTTTACTAGGCATGCTAGAAACTTCCAGTGTGTTGAGGCAAATTGAAGCTAAACTCTGCAGGACACCAGCCCTCCAGGACCAAGTTTGGGCATCCTTGTACTGCTGCATTGCAATTTAAGGTGACATAAACAACACCATGTGATAAGACAAGCATTAACTTGTTGACTGCGGTCAAGTAAGAACGCCTACTAGCAATCTTGGCAGCTAATGAATGTTTTTACATCAAACTTGGCTTGTTTAAACAGACTATATCAACAAGAAATGATTCAGTAAAGGAACAATTAGATTCACGCACAACCTTGGGAAACTGTCCCACTTCTTTTGATTACAGCAAGTTCAATTTCAGAGCAAGAAAAAGCGATCCTAAAGGAGAGAGTGAGCTGTAGCCAAATAGGAAAAAGAAAACTAGCACGGCATCGAGAGATTTGTTGAGAGAGTAGCGTAGTGTTTGTGTAGAGGTGAAGTCTTTAATTAACACGGAGATATGGATGTTGTGCGGACAGGCCATTCATCCCTTCGGGCCCCGGGGACCCGAGGCAGACAGGGCTTCCAGAAGTCTCTGCTTTATCACTGCCTTTCTGAGCCAAGGGTGCTGAGATCAATAATAAGCATCAGGTCAATGCGACAGGAGAAAGAATGAGGTGTAAATGGGCATTTAGTTCAGTGGAATAAATTGCTGAGAGAGTAAAGATGGGTACGAGGAAGTGGCCCACACATCACACTGGTGTCAATTTTTTTAGGGATACCGGTGGATCAAAAATTAATCTTTCCAGATGCCCAATCAATTTCTTTTCACCTCCATTTCAGGGAAATAAGTCCACTTTAAGTTATTTCTGCATATTAAGTGTTGATATGAGAAAGTACTACATCACACTTAAGCTTCAAGGTGAAAAGTTATGCATATTGATTTTTCCCCTGCTGCATCGCTTCGATTTGTAAAAACGATGAATGAATTTACTTTAGACACAGATGCTGCTGTGGAATGATGGTTCATGCGGTTTATTTATAAATAAGTAAGTGCATTACGGCTCTTCTTTTACTCGGTTTGTTTATCTTGGAAGAATTAGCAGGTCAGGTTTAAGCGACAGCAGGTCGTTATGTTTATTTTTCCTTAATGGTGTTACTGTCTGTATTTATTCATGTTTATTTCTTGGGTTACAGGTGTCACACTAATGACTAATAGAGGTTTTTCTTTTTTTGTGACAGATTAAATGAAATGAGAGAAAGAACTGCTGAGTCGGACTGGGATTTATTCCAACTTTTTGCCCCTGTTTTTATTATCTGGGCACAGTTCCCATTTCGGTTTTCTGGGTGCGACTTACCATTGAACTTAGTGTCACACAAAATTAGAAACGAGTCTGCCATAGGAAGGAGAGATATGGAGGGTGCCAATTAAGCCAGCGGCTGAAATAAAAACTGTCAAAATTACATTTCACCCCGACAGAAATATAAAATTATATTTTGCTGAAAAAAAAAAAGGTTTGTTTTTTAGAAAATTAATTATGAGAAGTAGGCAACACCTCTCCCAACTCACCCCAGTTATCATAGCTATAAATAAATGAATAAATAATGGATACATATATGTGACCCTGGACCACAAAACCAGTCATAAGTAGCTTGTGTATATGTGTAGCAATAGCCAACAATACATTGTTTGGGTGAAAATGATTGATTTTTCTTTTATGCCAAAAATCATTAGGATATTAATTAAATATGATGTTCCATGAAGATATTTAGTAAATTTCCTTCCGTAAATATATCAAGACTTAATTTTTGATTAGTAATATGCATTGCTAAGAATTTCATTTGGACAACTTTCAAGGTGATTTTCTCAATATTTAGTTTTTTTGCACCCTCAGATTCCAGATTTTCAAATAGTTGTATCTTGACCAAATATCCAAACAATATTGGAAAGCTTATTTATCCAGCTTTCAGATGTATAAATCTCAAATTCATTGAGAAATTGACCCTTATAGTCGTAGCCTAGTGGGTGAGTGGGCCGTCATATAGTCATATATATCATATATAGTTCTAAAAAAAGAAATTGACCCTTATGACTGGTTTTGTGGTCTAGGGTCATGTGAATTTACTCCACTAAAAGGAATATTTCAACTTGAGACCTAAATAAAAGGTGGCTAGGGCACTGTGAAATTTAAGGCAAGGAGACACTGGTGCCACATTTCCCCTGTCTGTCCTAAAATACAGTGGGGCGGCGTGGGTGAAGTGTATAGCGGCGTGCATGACAGAGAGCAGAAGGGAAAGCATTGGACAATGTATGTTCTAAAAGGCAGCATCTGTTGGGGTGTAAAGGGGTTGTGCTTTGGCCCATTGTGTTGGTGAGTTTTAGTGCTATAATGGGGGCGGGGAGGGATATTTACAAGAGTAATATATGGACGGGAAGGTGAGATGCCAGTTGATTTGTGTCTTTGGGGCTGATCTTGCGCCTCGGCGCATTGGTGCTAAGTTACTCGGAAGTAAAGGTTTTGGGGAGGGGTGCCTACAACAGCTGAGATGGTGTGGCTGGGGGCAGGAAGGGGGCAATGGACACATGCAGGACCCTGAAGTAGAGGATATAAGAAAGAGAGGTGAAGACCCAAGGAATTTGACAAATCCCAACAAAAGAAGTCAGAAAAGGCAGCAGTGCCTGGGTATTGTGAAAGATATACTGAGCGAAGGATACTTCTGCTGTGTCTGCCAAAACCTTGTGGGTGCAGATTTCACTTTTGGAGAATGAATGTAACACGGCTATGGTGAAACCTGATATGGGCATTGCCTTTATCTGATGAAACTCAGAGCTTCCTGTGTTTAACACACTATATTTGAACAAGACTGTAACTGGACCTCTTATAATACCTCTTGATTTAAAGGATCTGCAACTATGACATTTATGAGAGAATCTCACGAAAGCGGTCGAGAACATGTGCGAGTCAGTTTCAACCCTCGAATTAAAGACTTTAGTGGAAAGAATAAGAAATTTTATTTTTCTTGAAGAAAATTAGGCCTATATTTAAGAATTTGTATTTTGAAATAATTTAAATGATAATTAACCACATTTTAAGTGTCTGCATTTATTTGTGTTTATTTATTTGCTAGCTTGCTTAAATTACAGTAGTGAAAATTTTGGTTGAAATCTGTTAATTTGTCATGAAAATAATGCAAAAATGCCCAAAACAAAAGAAAAAAAAAAGAACGAAAGAAAGAAAGAAAAAGATGAAATGAAACAAAAATAAAGTAAAATCATTCAAACTAAACAAGAAGGGAAAAACAAAACAAAATGTTGAATGATGAATCAAAATAAAACAGCAAAAACAAAACAAAAAAAAAAAAGAAACACAAAACAAAATAATGCATCAAACTAAAAGTACAAAAAGAACTAAAAAGGAAAACAAGAAATAAAAAACAAAACAATATATATTCAAGACAAAACATTATACAAAAGGATGGAATAAAGTAAAATCCACAACACAAAAATTTGAAACAAAACAAAAGAGAATAAATACATAAATAAATAAATAAATAAATAAAATGATGCAACAAAATAAGTAAAAAAAAAAAAAAAAAAAAAAAAAAAAAAAAAATGATACAACAACAACAAAAAGTAAAAATGTTGGTTAAAGTGTGTTTTTTGGCATTAAAATACAGCAAAAAGGGCCAAAAGTAAAGAAAAAAAAGATAAAACAAAAATAAAGTAAAAACAAATTAAAACAAAACAAGACGAGAGAGAAAAAAGAGAAAATATATACATCAAAATAAATGAAGCACAAAACAACAAAGGAAAACAACAACCAAAAAAATAATACAACAAAAATTCAAAACAGAACAAAAAATTAAATGAGGAAACAAAATAAAGTAAAAACAATAACAACAACAAATAAAAAACAAAACAGAAGGGAACAAAAAAGGAAAAAAAACAAACAAACAAACAAAAAAAAAACTAAATGATGCAACAAAATAAAAAAAAAAAAGGAGAAATATGAAACATACTTAAATAGTTTGTTTGTTTGCTTGCTTGCTTAAATTATGGTAGTGCAAATTTAGGTTGAAATGTGTTTATTTGTCATTAAAATAATGCAAAAAATCCCAAAAGAGAATTGAAAAAAAAAAAAAAAATAAATAAAAAAAAAAAAAAAAATAAATAAAATAAAATAGCAAAAACAAATTATAATGATGCATCAAAATAAACAAAGTACAAAATAAAACAAAGGAAAATAAGAAGTAAAACAAAACAATCAAAAACTAAACAATACAGAATAAAATGGAAACAAAAAAAGTCTATACAAAACAAAAAGAAAAAAAAAAAAAAAAAAAACTAAAATTGATGCAACAAAAAAGGGGGAAAACAAGCAAAAACAATGAAGATAAATAAAAGTCAAAACTAAACAAATAGAAAAAAATTAAACAAAGTATAAAGAGGGGAAAAATAAATAGTGAAACTAAATAAACGTCCAAAATATAAAAATAGTACTTCAGTAGTACTAAAATAGTACCAAAATACTTTTCTTTATTTTATGTTAGGGGTCACATGTGAGCTGGTGAGGATTTCTTGAGATTCACCCTTGTATACTTTATTCGTACTGAATGAGCGGGTCATATAAGCATAATGGTTCAGGTTAACCAAAGTCAAACACACAAAGGTAATAACTCACCCCAGTTTCAGGATGTGAGGTCCATGCGAGTTCAGTGGTGGCCCATTTGGTGTCCATCAGTGTTTCTGCAGAGCAAAAAAATAAAGATCCACTCAGTTCAAGGAACAAAATCAGCCTAAACAACAGATGAGGGAAAAAAAAGAGAATGAAATGGAAACGGAAAACCACGGGAGGAAGTGATTTCACACTGTGCGGGACGAGCCACGCAACACATAACTGTCACTGTCCATATTGTTAATGGGTATTAATGCGTTGCGGTAAATTCACGGGGAAACGCTATCATGCTAATCAACAGTGAAAAGACGGTAGAAAGGCGAAACAGCTTTGTGGGTGATCCAGAAGGCATTGTCAAAGATTTATGACAGCCCTCCTCTAATTAGATTTAATTAGCCGTGTATTTGCTGGGTGGGAAAGAAAAGCTAAGTGTTTTTGAAAGACAACCCGCTCCCCTTCCCACACGCACACACACACACAACACATCCACACACTCGCACCCTTAAGCTAGCAGCTGTAAAACTCAAGAGGATATATAACAGAGTAAAGGAGTTCTTGAATAGCACCATAAAACTCACAAAAGGAAGATCTCCACTGTTTCCTCAATACCCAGTATGCTCTGCCTGTCTGTTTTTTTCTGTTTTTATCCCACCAGCCATATGTGCAGCTCTCTGTTTTTATTATAATGAAAGCACACTCACTCAGCCTAGACTGGCAACATATTGAGTCGACCATTTTACCTTCCGCCACCTGCTTCGGCTGTTTATATGTCGCGGCTGCAGTTACTATTGCACGGTGAGACTGTGTTTACTGAATGAGATGAATGGGAGTGTTTAAAATAAATATCACAGTATGTTTCTTGTCCTCTAAAGTGAGTGATAAACACTCTTACACCTGGTATTAACATTAAGTTAGCGTGTAAAAATGTTGAAATGGCTGTAAAACTTCAAGATTTATTGATTTATTTATCTCCAAAGAGCTCTAGTTTTGCTGTGTTTATTTGTAAATTGGCACAGTTTGACTAAAAATGTTATAATAATAATAATAATAATAATAATATTTTTATCAGTGTTATTTTAGTATCATTGAGATACTGTTATAGTTTTTGTTAATATTTTGAATTAGATTTTATTTTATTTTTTTTATATTTTCTGCTGTCATGTTAATTTTAATGAAAGTTTGAGCAATTTTATTGTTTTTGTCATTTTTATTATTATTTTTATTATTTTTATTTTTTTGTTCTTTTTAAATATGTCTATGTTTGTTTTAATTTATTTTTACTTTAGTTTTTGGTTTTTAGTAAATCAAGTTAAACTAACCTAACAAATGATAAATGCTGCTTTGGAAACTAACTGAAATAAAAAAAAAAATAAAAATAAAATAAAATAAAATAAAATAAAATAAAATAAAATAAAATAAAATAAAATAAAATAAAATAAAAGTTTTAATGTTTCATTTCCATTAACATTTATTTTATTTCAAGTTTTTTTTTTTTTTTTTAACTATAATATCTATGGTACATATTAATTTACATTATTATATTATATTATATTATATTATATTATATTATATTATATTATATTATACTATTATATTATATTTATGTAAAATGTGTACTTGTGTAATTTTATTTTAATTATAGAATATAAAATGACTCAACAACAACAACATTAATAACAACAATAACAATAATTATCATTATTTAAATAGCATTTAAGAAATGATGATACTAATACATATTATTTTCATTATAATTATTATTACTTCTGTATTATTATTATTATTATTATTATTATTATTATCTGAGAAAAATAAATATATACGATAAATATACAAAAATAAAAACAAAAATAAATAATATTTTTATTTTATTTTATTTTATTTTATTTTATTTTATTTCGGCAGAATAAAATTAAACTGCAGCTGTTATGGCCAGAGTATCACAATTTTGATTTGATTCAACATGTAAATTTATTGCCAAATGTAAAACATGTACTTGGAATTATTGTTGGAGTAATTTTATCCTAATTATAAACTATATAATTTTATATGACTCATGCTGACTCAAAAACAGCAATAAAAATACCTATTATTTCCATTATTATTATAATTACTGCTATAAAAAAATAACAAGAAGTATAGCAATAAAAAAGCATTTAAAAACATAATAATTACATTTTTTACACCTGTAAAATTACACTATGAATACTGACAGCGAAGGACCGCCTCCTCACCTGTCAGTCAAAACACATATCAGTCTGTCTAATTTGACTGAGATCATATCAGTCGAGACGGATGTTAATACTAAGTTTACATTATGTGTATCTCCTCTGCTCATCTTTGTTTACTCGTGTGAACCAAAAAAAAACCAAAAAAACCAACCAACCAAACAAACAAAAAAACACTGTGTCTACAGGAAATATCGAGCTGAAGTTGAGGAGTTTGTAACATGTAGGTGTTTGTACAAGTCTAGGCAGCTGTTTATTCTTCAGATAGAATCGGCCATTGATTTCCTGTCATGCGGTGTGTCCGGAGCGTCATACAGTGTCGCTGACTGACAGGTCCGGCGATGTTCAAACCCGCTCTCTGGTCGTTTCCAAAGAAAGCGCAAATAAAACGCAAGTCAAAGCCAGAGAAAAGCACTGAAGGTTCGGGAGCATGCGGCGACTGACTGCGGCGGTCTGTTTTGTTTGCGTTTTGTAAGCTGTGCTGAAAAACAGCAAAGCCGAGCATTGTGTCAGCCGAGCGCGCTTTTAGATGAGGAGGCAAGTCCCGGCTCAATGAGAGCGCGAACGCAGCGGAGGGCGAGCCGCCCCTCACCCCATCCCGCCGCAGTCAGGGGGGCGAGAGGCCGTGCCCTCAATGCGACAATTCATTCACACTCCAGCATGAAGCTCGCAGCCTCCATTACGGCCCTCGCTACAGTTAAAATGGCTCCACACAGGGAAAGTTTTGTTTAGGCGACCGGGAGCCGACCGTTTATTTCCTGCTTCTCTCAGTTCTGAGGAAAAAAACAAAGAATATGGGCCTTTCCTGGCAGGACGGCGAACCTGATTGACGAGTGCGCCGAAAAAACCTCTCCCTCGCACAACCAGTCTGTAAACTCAGTGACATAAAGCACACGCCGTAAACTTAAGTTAGTGAGGCAGAACATTTATGAAACCTGAGAAAGCGGCCCGACACATGCATTACCTGCTGCACAATCAAACGCAGGTTTACGTATTCAGCACGTGTTGACTTAGCTGTCATAAAAAAAATAATTACACTGTTTTTAAACTATAACATACTGAAGTATAAGAAAATTGTAGCAATATACTATAAAAACTAAAAAAAGAAAATATATATATTAATTGTTAATATTAATTAATCATAATAATAATAATCAATTAAATATTAATTATATTAATTAATATAATTAATAAGAGGCACTTTATAATAACTTATTTTAAAAATCATGAAACTTTAATCATCATCATCATCATCATTATAATCATAATAATCAGAATCAGAATAATAATGAAAATAATACATAATAATAAAAACTAAAATAAGTGTTTATTTTATGTTTTCTGTTTTCTGTTTTATTTTAAAGTTTTAATTGTGTTGTATATTTTGTTATAATACTACTACTACTACTAATAATAATAAAACAATTTTTATTTTTGTATTTTCATTTTTCTTTTAATTTTAAAGTTCTATTTTTGTTGTATGTTTTTGTGATGATGATGATGATGATAATAATAATAATAATAATAATAATAAAGCATGAATCCATTTTTTTATTTTTATATATATTTTGTTAAATTCAAATTTTGTTAAATTTTGCTGTATGTCTTGTATTTTTTATTAATTTTTAATATAAAATGACAATTAGGAGGCACTTTATAATAGCTTATGGTTATAAAAATCATGAAACTTTAGTACTATTAATAATAATAAAAATTAAACATGAATGAGTTTTTATTTTATTATTTTCAGTTTTCATTTTGTTGTGTCTTTGTCAGTTTTAATTCATTTATGTAATATAAAATGATATATAGGAAGCACTTAATAAAGTATAATTTTAAAAATCATAAAACGTTAATAATAATAATAATAATAATAATAATAATAATAATAATAAAAAAAAACATTGTTCAATTTTTAGTTTTATATTTTTATTTTATTTTATTTTAATCTATATGTGCATATATATATATATATATATATATATATAATTAATTTTTAGTTCATTTGTTATTTTCTAATGTTATTCAATCATTTTAATCATTTTATTGTGGCATATTATAACAAAAACTTAAAATTATCTGAATTATGAGTACAGTTATGAACAGGAAATATAAATAATGAATGTTACTACAGCCATATCAAAACATAACTCAAAGAAAGTAAATATGTAGCCAGGAAATATATGAAAATTATAAGTCATTGTTTGTGGTTCAAACACTAAACTTCCTTTTTTAAACAATAAAATGCTAATAATTGAGAAAATAGTAAGAATACTATATATATATATATATATATATATATATATATACACAGTGTTTAGTTCATTTAGAAATGTATTAGTTATTTTTAAACCCAAAAATCCCAGGAAATGTACATATTTGAGGTTACTGAAGTACACATCAAAACAGCTCCACTGAAAGAACACGAAGGTGTAGCCGGATGTTTAGAAGTAAATATGGAAATCTATGTAAATCATAAAATGATAAGTCAGTGTTTTTGGTCTAAACACCAAACGTACAAGCTGCATGACATGCAAACATTCAGAGGCACACATTCCCATTCTCTCAGAGTTGCATGTTAAAGCGCACACACACATATATTGATGTAAGAAAGGTCAGCTCTTCCATTCTAATCCTGTAATGACAGAGCAGCACTAATAACACAGCAAGACACAGAAATACTTGAATCAACACACATTCTGCAGGTTTACGAGTGCCTTCAACTATTTCTTTGTTCCAGTAAGCAGTCGTTTTAAAGAAGGGGTGTGTGAACAAAACCACCTCTATTGATACAAAGAATGTTCAGTGGATTTAGAAACTGAGTCAGTGGCGTGTGGGCAGACAGGTGAGAGATTACCGCAGGATTTCTGCTGATTTCTGCTTTCAGCTTTACCTAGTCCTTTTTTCATGTTGTTGGGAGGTTAGAAGATGTGGAAAGTAAGAAAAACTCCATGGGAAACAGAGATGACAGGACTGGAGAGGGCAGATTAAGGACTAATAGGAACTGAATTTACATGGAAATTTGCATTTCATGAAAATTAAAAGCCAATTGTGTACTTTATGCACCATTACCATCAGCAAATGAATCTTCATGAGAAAATTATTTTAAAAAAAAGTTGCCAAACTGGTTTTCTGAAGACTCTTCCTCTGCCCCATTGGTCAGTCGAACAAAAGCCACGCCCCCAAACTTATGCTATTGGTTGAACCAGTGTTGCTCTGAACAGCTGGTCAAGATGCTCATAAAAAAATAAAAGACAACGTACTTACAACTTACAAATTACTTCAAATAGTATTTGCACTAGTGTTATTATAGTAAAATTGAGATACTATAATAGTTTTTGTTAAAATATTGAATCAGTTTTTATTTTTACATCTACATTTGTGTTTTTTTTTTTTTTCATTTTAGTTAATGTTGCCTTGGAAACTAGCTGAAATGATATTGAATATGATATGAAATGTAAATTTTATTTCAAGTAATGAACACATTTTTACAATAATCTGTAAATTAATTTATAATATACATATCATATATTTTTAATATTTATGTAATATGCTTAATTCAGTTGTAATAAAATGTATTTTACTGTAAACATTCAAATTATTATTTATTAGAGTTTTTTAATAATTTTATATTGTATTTATTTTAGTACATAAAGTTAAACTAAATTTAATAAATTAATTAATAAGTAAACAAATAAACAGAAATGTTGCCTTGGAAACTAGCTGAAATTATATATTTTTACAATATTTCAGTTAAGTTTTATTTTATTATATTTATTTTATTGAATCATTTATATTTCTGTAATATATTTAATTAATTCAGTTTCATTAAACTTTCATCTTTTTCATCTTTTTCATTTTTTCACTTTTTTTATTTATTTTATTTCTTTATTTTTAGTTTTTAACAATTGTATTTTAGTTTTAGTTGTATTTATGTTAGTACATCAAGTTAAGTTTTATTTTTTATATTTTATTATATATATATAATATATTTAATTCAGTTGTAATAAAATTTTATTGTAAACTGTCAAATTATTATTTTATTTTCAGTGTTTTATTTTGGTTTTAGTTGTATGTATTTTAGTACTTCAAGTTAAACTAAATTAAAATAAGAAATATTGCTTCAGAAACTAGCTCAAGTTATATATTTTAATTCATTAATTTATAATTCACATATTTATTGCACCATAAAATGTTTGTGAATTTGCCATAAATGTGTACTTGAGTCATTTTATTCTAATTAAAATAAATACACACATAAATAAAGTTGTATTCATTGCATTCGGTTTCATTTGCATAAACAAATTCTCATTAATTTCCAGGAACAATTAATTAATTCTCTAAGATTCTCAGATCTTTCTATTCCATCTTGCATTTAAAGTTTTGCCAGTTTTTGTCTCCCGCTGTGCCGTCATGAAATTGTCCCGAACGGCCGGCCCGATGACAAAAAAAGAATGTCACTCTCTGTCTCCAAACACTTGAGCTCTGTTTTGCCACCCAACACTGAGATGTGTCAACAGCGTGGGGAAAACACTGCATTAAACTTATTAAAGCTATTAGACTGATTGCTTTGTGTGTGCTTTTGTTGCCGCTTTTATTAGCTCTTGGGGGGTTAGGTGAAGCAGCCGAAAGTGGGGGAGAGAGTACGGGAGAGAGAGGGAAAGTCGTTGAAAGAGGACGGAGGGGGGATAAGGGGGGGATCCTATTTAAATTGAAATGTGGTGAGCGGCCCGGGCTTTTGTGCCACACTGGAGTGCGGTGATTAGAGGCGAAGGCTGCTTTTGGCGAGCTGGCGTGCAACCTCTAATTGGTCGACGCTTCTTGATGTCGGTGGCTGGATCTCCAACACCCTGAATCCTCCATGGGAAATCCATGAAAGGAGTCTCCTCATCCCCATCCGTCCACTTGCCGTCAGTCACGGCACAATGCTTGTCACTCTCCGGGCCATTTACGTACTGACAAGGCCCACTGTCATGCTCATTTCACCATGAGTTTACCATCATTTTTAACTAGTAAAATTGCCCAGGATACGACTGATTTCGCAACTGCTCGTCGTTGAAATCTCTTTCAACATTTTTGACACCGGTTACATTGACAGCGTTTGACAGGAAGGCGACAAAGACCATAAGTGCATCTGCTACATTTTTTGTTTGTTGTGATAATTAGTTCTTCTTGAAGACGTCGGGATTGGCGCGAGGTCTTAGGGGGTCTGATTTGAAGTTGACATCATCAAGGGAATGGGCTTGTGGAAAATGAGCCCCTTTGCTTTGATCAAACGGAGTCAGACACACCGTTCACGCTCGCAGACAGCACAAAGACGAGCACGCCGGGTTCACACGGCGAGCGAAAGATGAGATGAATATTCAAGCCCCGTTCGTGTTTGCGTGAACCCCGTCGTGCGTTCTCGTTCCAGTTCCAGCCCTAGAAATGGGCTTTGAGCCCCTCCTTTCCCACATTCGCTCTCGTTTCTTCCAAGGCCTTTAATTACAGAGCGCAGTCAATCTGATGAACAGGCAGCCCCTGGGGCGACTGTCTGCTAACCAGGTGTGCTCACAACTGTGAGCTCCCAGTGTCTAAATGCGTGTCCTTATTACTAGCAAGTCCAGAGCTCCTAAAGACGTAGGGTGATCATGTCACCTGTTTAACCCAATGAGTCCTACCCCTCTCCCTGTGAATGACTCGAGAGTTGTAATGCATTTTCATATAGGACTGAGTGGTATTAATTCCCTAGAAAGTGTATACTAGTATCTTGGAGTAGTAATAGATACCCTTAAGGTGTTACTAAGAACATTTTAGGAGTAGATAAGGTATGAAATGTCTCTTTATTATTGTCCCTTTAGGGTATTAGGGCAAGGGATGAGCTGTTGTATCCCAAAAGGTACAATTTTTGCACTTTTTTGTCTTTGTGTATGTATTACAAAGTTATAATACTATAATAAAGAGCTTATTACATGGTTATGCAATATCAAGAAACATTTAGTAATAAAATGTCTGAGGAAAATCACTGTACACAGTGAAAAAAGGTACAAAGTCTGTCATTGGGGTGGACATTTTCAAAAGAACCATTTATCGACCTTATTTACCCTTAAAAGTATAGTATTTCATTTAAATGTCCTACTATGGACATTATAGGGGTAGATAAGGTACAAAATGTCCCTTTAAGGCTACTAGAACAAGGGATAGGTTGTTATACCCCAAAAGGTACAATTTTTGCATTTTCTTTTCTAAAAGTGTATGTATTACACTATTATAATATTGTAATAAAGATTTTATTACATTGTTATGTAATATAAAGAAACATTTGGTATTGCAATGTCAAAGGAAAATCACTCTATAATCTGAGAAAATGTACAAACGTTGTCACTGGGGTGGACATCTATTTTTGGACATTATTTACCCTTAAAAGGGTATATTATTATTAAATTGTAATAAAATATATAAAGCATTTGGCATTGAAATGCCTAATTTAAATCACTATACACTCTGAAAAAAGGTTCAAATGCTGTCATTGTGGTGAAAAACTTTCAAAAGAGACGTTTTTGGACCTTATTTGCCCCTAAATGGCTTTTAGCACCTTCAAATGTACTACTATTTACTATTTCAAGAGTAGATAAGGTGCAAAATACTCCTTGAAGGAAGTATTTGGGATGAGGGATAACCCTTTTTTTAGCCCAAAAGATACAACTTTTGCCCTTTTTTCTGAGGGTGCAAGATCCCTAAAAGATGCAAATTAAAGTCCTAAAAGTCCACCATATGAGTGCACAATTTTTCTGAGATAGTATATACATTGTAAGCAAGACTTTACTAGTATCATCATATAAAATTACTCAAACCATTTCGCTCTGATCACCTATGCCCATTGTGGTCAATCGCCGTGAATCCGTGTCCCCTAAAGCACTTAGTGAAAGCGTTACGATACTGCACATCAGTTACTCTGTTGTGGCTAGACAGGACACAAGATGCGTTGAGATGGAGATAAAGCACAATCAGCTATTAATGAGCACTTAAGCTAACACGCTGGCGTATTCTGATACCGAACGTTGATCCGATTACAGATTTCACACTAAACGAGAGCCGTCTGTTAGACTCACATTGCTGCCGGAGTACAATCAATTAATGCCTTCGTGTTTCTTCTTGTAGAGGCGAGTTATTGTACGGCCGCAAGGCAAACAAGAACGCGTAGGCCTCGTCTGTGCTCATAATTTGGTGTTTTTGTGTAGAAATGACTCAGATGTGTTTCCCACTAATCAATATCTACCATTTAAAAGCTTGTTTCCTTAAAAATGTTACAGTATGACGTCTTCACTACCGCTGATTCCTCAGGCATCGTTACACAACTGTAATGATAGTGTCTGCTGATCGGAGAGAATGACAGCTGTACTTTTATGATGTATGATGAGTTCCATGTGGTTTTCTAGCCGAAAAACACAAGCATAATGTAATTTATGCGTCAAAGCATATGATTCTCCCCACAGTCATGTTTCGGTATCGATGTTCATGGTCACATGTTGATGACTTTAAAACAAGAGTTTATGTTTGAGGTTTTGTACGTAATTATAAAAGAAAACTCTAGATTCTAGAGTTTAGACACAGAGCCATTGAAGAGACAAGGTTATGGAAAATGAGATGAGATGGCAGGAAAAATAATGTTTAAATGCTTTTCTGTTATGTTGCAAATACTCTGCATTTACCTTAGAAGCTAAGTGGTTATCTGCAAAGAATTTGCATTTACGAGAAAACTTTGCAATTATGTCAAGTTTCTTGGGGAAAAGCGCATGTTTGTGAGTTTCACAAGTGAACACATACACTGTAAAAAAAAAAAAAAAAAAAAAAAAAAAAAACAATTTGTTGAGTCAGCTTAAAATAATTTGTTACCCTGCTGCCTTAAAATTTTAAGTTTTTTTAAGTCAACTAAAATAAGTTTAGTGAACTTGAAATGTTAAGTTGTACTAACAACTTAGATATTTGTGTTTGCTAAACTTAACAGATGGGTAAGTAACCTAGCTGCCTTAAAATTAAGTTGATTCAACTCAAATACTAAGTTGTCACTTAGTATAATTTAACATCTGAAGTTGAATAAACTGTTTTTGAGTTGACTGAACTTAAAATTTTAAGGCAGCCAGGTTACAAATTATTTTAAGTTGACTCAACAAATAGTGTAGTTTCTTTGTAGAACACAAAGGTTTTGTGACTTTTGCAACAACACAAAGTTTCTTGGGCGAAAAACAACATTTTCGCAAAGTTCCTCTCTGAAACTGAAAAATTTTGTCAGACAATGCAAAAGCAAAATTGCATATATTTTAATACATTTGTATTATTTAGAGTGGCCAAAAGAACTTTAAAAAACAATGGAAATGTGATGATGGAATGATGTAGCAACCATAAAAATGTTAAAACAAACTAAAATACCTACATTTTCAGGCTCTTCAGAGTAGCCATCCATTGCTAGGGTCTCAACTGCTCTTTCTTTCTACCTTTTTAATGTTTCATTCACACCTTTTCTATCTCAGTCTTCTTTTCCCAAGCGTCTAAGGGTGTATCAGTCAACAGGAAGTGTTTTGACAGGCCGCCGCTGATCACAGCCATCCTTTCCATCCACTTCATTCTCCCTCATTCCCCCCATATCTCTGAAACCCCTTCTCTCTTTTTCTCCCTGTCTATCACGCTCTCCAGGTCTCCATTACTGTCAGCGGGGAGCTGGGCCAGCTAGAATAAATACAGATGACTCAACTAGCCAGTGGAAAAATGCAAGCCGGTGAGAGTAAACAGGTTTACGGAAGGTTTGGAAGAAGAGGAGGGAGACTTTGACTCTTAAGCATCTCGTAAATGGCACTGAGAAAATAATGAAACATATGTTTAGGTCACAAAGAGTCGCAGTGATGCGAACCAAGCAAAAGGTTCAACAGAAGCGCCAATTTGCTTCATTGTGCTGCATTAAATTCAGTCAACATAAGGACTTCTGAATCCTCTTTTATGTTTCTGGTGTCACCATGGTGTCATCTCTCTATTATTAAAAATAAATATATTTTTTAATAAATAAAAATGTATAAAAGCTGTCACAGGGAGGAAATTTTTCAAAAGATATATTTTTTGGACCTTATGTACTCCTACAAGATGTATATTTGTACCTTAAAAGGTACTACTATGAAGGGTAGATAAGGTAAAATTATAATTTTAAGGGAAATGAAGGATGGGATAACCTGTTCTACCCCAAAAAGTATGTATTACAGTATTATAATATGGTAATAAAGACATTATTACTGGGTTATGCAAAAGAGAAAACATTTGCTATTCAAATTTCTAGTGAAAATCATTACACATTGAGAAACAGGTACAAAATCTGTCACTGAGGTGGGCATATTTTCAAATGATATATATTTGGACCACCTACAAGATGCAAATTAGTACCTTAAAAAGGTACAACTATGAATGTTTTAGGGGTAGACAAGGTAAAAATGTAATTTTAAGGGAAAAGAGGAAAGGGATAACCTGTTTTACCTCAAAAGGAACAATGTCTGTGCTTTTTTTTTTTTTTTTTTTTTTTTTTTTTGTGAGAGAGTCTATTGCAACATTATAATATTGTAATAAAGGCATTATTACATAGCAGTGCAATAAAGAAAATATTCTCCATTCAAATTACTAGTGAAAATCACTATGCACTCAGAAAAAGGTACAAAAGCTGGGGTGGACATTTTTCAAAAGATATATTTTGTACCTTATGTACTCTTACAAGATGCATATTAGTACTTTAAAAGGTACTACTATGAACTTTTTAGGGGTAGATAAGGTAAAACATGTAATTTTAGGGGAAATAAGGAAAGGGATAACCTGTTTTACCTCAAAAGGTACGATGTTTGCACCTTTTTTGAGAGTGTATGTATTACAACATTATAATATTGTAATAAAGGCATTATTACATGGTTAGAAAAATGGCATTCAATTTTCTAGTGAAAATCACTGTACACTTTGAAAAAAAGTACACAAGCTGTCACTGGGGGTGGTACATTCTCAAAAGTTACAAATTTGTACCTTATTTACCCCTAAAAGATGAATATTAGTACCTTAAAGGGTGCAACAAATAACTTTTTAGGGGTAGATAAGCTAAAATGTAATTTTAGGGGAAATAAGGAAATAAATAACCTGTTTTACCTCAAAAGGACAAATGTTTGCACTTTTTTTTTTCTGAAAGTGTATGTATTACAGCATTGTAATATTGTAATCAAGGCATTATTACATGATATGCAATATTAAAAAAAAAAAAAAATGCATTTAAATTTCTAGTAAAAATCACTATACGCTCTAAAAAAAGGTACTAAAGTTGTCACCGAGGTGGTACCTTTTCAAAAGTTACACATTTGCACCTTATTTACCCCTTAAATATGTATATTAGTACCCTGAAAGTACGTAATAATACCTATAACGTTGCATTTAGACATTCTGTTTAAATGCAAATTAAAACTTTCTAAAGACACCAGTGTTTAATAAATAATTAACTATGTTATTACTAAATTATCATCATCATTGTTGATGTTGTTGCTTTCTACAAAAGCAGTAAATATTAATTAAAAGTTCAGTTAATAAATAAATGAATGAATGAATGAATTAATTAATTAATTAACTAACTTTCTAACTAGTACAATGGCACTGAACGTTGCTCACCAGAACTGGAAGAGTTGGAAATAGTTTACACAGTACTGTAGCTTTTGTTTATCATAAAAACAAACCAAAAGCCTCCAAGATGTGTAAATATACAAATTATTTTCAAAATGAGTGGAGAAAATTGCAATCCGTTGAGCATGATGAATCCTGCCAATGGCTGAGGCTAGCGTGAGCACATTTTAACCAACAGTCGAACACCTCTCCCTCTCCTCAAGCGAAAAGTATAAAAGGACTATAATCACGGTAACTGTGTTTTGATTGATTTTCTCGTTCTGGTTGAAATTCAACTCTGGCTGTAATAAACTGCCAGGAATGCAAGTCTGCCAATACTGCAGGAAGAAAAAAATACTTTTGAAACTCTAAAATATGCCTCCATGCTCAATAGAGAGCTCAACGCGTCATTACCCACTACTCATATTATCAGTCAAGCTATGTCCCGAAAGCTGGCACACGGCACTGATGGAGATGTTTTTACATAAATCAAAAATAACCTGAGCGCGATTCATGTGGCGCTATTGAGGTAAGTCAACATAAAACTGTAAAAACGACAAACATAGCCAGCCAGAAATTGGAAAAGTGTGACAACTATCCCTGGCCTCCAGGAAGCCCTGCACCCTTCCTCAAAGTCCGGAGTATGTTGGTTTTGGAGATATCTTTGTATTCCCCTCCTGCGTTTTGTAATCCAAGCCAAAGAACGAAGCAGGAGGCATGTCTGACTTCCCCATACCTCCATTCCAGGTTCATTATGGAGGTATTTTGGCACCGCGCTGCCCACTGGCCTTGCCTGTCAGAAGCTGTCTGTTGTAGCTGCTGTCCAGGGACTCATCTCCATCCTCCAACAGCCCTTTTTACCGTACTCGCCTCTCTTTGACACGTTCATTATGCCACTGCAGAGGCAGCCAACAGACATCTAGGCTAAATATATGGTAATGGCACGATCCCTCGGGACCACCGGAGGGCATTTGCCATGCTATAACACTAAGGAGGTACTTCAGACTGTTGCAGATGCTGAAATGCCCCCAAACCCTCATTTTCTCCAACCTTTTTTACCTTGAGATAAGATGTTTGTGAAAGGACCCTGAAGAGCTGACATCACGGTTTCTGATCGATAATGGTGTGCACACAATAAAAGCTTAAAAATCTTGGGTTCATCCTTGCAGTCACTCAGAAGGATCTATAAACGTAGTATGTATAAACACAAAGGCTTTGGTTAGATTTTATTTATTTTTTTTTTTTGCGGTTCTGCTTTAAATTATGTAATGAGATATACGTATGACTAAAATTACTCCTGATATAATCATCAGCCAAATGCACAGTATCATCTTACTATGCAAACATACAAATAACCTCTAATGGTTGTTAAATATGAGATTTCTGCTTTGCATCATGGGACAGCTGTTTGTTAGCAGCTTCTGGACTGATGTGGTCCACATTTCCAGCGTTCCAGTGGCTTTCGATCGCTTCGTAATGTTTCAAATATACCGTCTGGGGCAGCCAGTGAGGTTGAGATTCCTTTTCAGTTTTTGGGAAGAAAACCCAAGCTGCGAGGGCAAGTACCCTGCTAGCTTCCCAGTGCCGTCACATATTAGCATTGGCAGCTACCGCTGAAGACATGGGAGCAAATCCGTGGCTCAGTTTCGCCTGTCATGCTGCATGCTAATTATCAGGATATGTTGTGGTATACCTGCTAGAACAAAGAAAACATGTCTAATGGCTTCAACTACACCACAGCGTAATAGGAGTTATTATGTTAAGTTCTTTTGACTTTTTTTTTTTTTTTTACATTTCTTGCTACATGTGACACTTTAGCCCGAGGGAGTGCAGGCCTCTTTCGACTAGCTCTTCTCACGTTAGCTCATTAAGCCACTCGTTAATGTTTACCTGCCCACTCATTATTTGATTCAGGTCAGGACTGCAACAACAAAGAAAGGTTAGGCAGTTACCGACAGGAATGTGGATGGGTAGGGCCTTTGTGACTGTTGAGCCGACAAATACATGCACAGAAACAAATACACACCCACACCGAGTCTCTGAATACGCTCAATGACTAAAGCATGGTTTGGAACTGTCCTGAGTGAAAGGGACACTATCATTCATGCTATATTTCTGGAAATTCCTACAAACTTCTATAAATATGTCAATAACAGAAAGTAGGGCGCAGAGATATGCAAATTTCAAGCTCCCACAGCTCAATATACATGCATATACAAGCACAATGTGATGAGGTTACCCCATAAAGCATGTTCTTGGATCAACATTTTACCACTCAAGCCAGAGAACTAATCATTTCATGGGAAATTTGTTCAGGGACCAGTCGAGCTGACGAATCCAAGTATGTCTTAACTAGGTGAATCATTGTAACGTACCAAGAATTGCTAATTAGGCAACATAAGCTCACTGGAAAAACATGCCTCTAACTACAAAAATGTACCTACACATACAAATCACTGCAGTTTCCAGCTGAAATTAAGACTAGTGACAGAAAAACACCAACAATTTTTATTCCAACACCATATGTATGGCTTTTCTGATGTAGTAAAGTACCTTACAGAACCCTAACCCTAAATTTAACTAAAATATCACTCTTGCTTTTGTACATTCGTTAGATTTAGTGTAGAAAAACTGAACACGCTTTTAGCGCAACTGACTGGACATTTCATTTTGAAAGTGGCGTGGAATGTCCAAGAAGAAACGTAATATAACTTTTTACAAATGCAGCCACAGGCATGTTTTTCCAATACGCTTGGGTTCTAATTGAAGGTTATAGCTTGTTATTTCTGTTTACTCCTTGTACCCTCCCTGTTGGCTAAAGCAGAAAAAAAACGTTGGTTGCGATTCTCCCCATGCTTATCGGTTAAATCTTTTCAGCCGTGTTTTTAATTGCTGCTCAGTTAATTAATCTCACACTTGGCTGCAGTAATAACTTGACTCGTTAGACCTTTCTAAATGGTTTTCGGCTCTTTAACGCACAGATGCAGGCTGCCGGAGTGTATAGAAGACGGTCATCGGAGTAATTTATTCACAGACTCCACCCCCGAGACTGTTGATTAAAAAAGAAACAACTGCCTGATTAGGACACATGGGCGTCTAGGTCATTGGCGATCACACAATCATGCACTTAAGTGTTTCACTTACAGCAAATTGACTCACAGATTGTGACAGAAGGTATTAGTGACGGAAGTTCATTTCTGGGCAATTATGCTGGAGAAGGTTGATAGAACGGTTGACATCCAATTCTAGGGTGCCCCATATGGCCAGGGGTTTAGATGTCTCTGAACAATTAAATAAAAGCCTTGATACATTGGAGGGACAGTGTGAATGTTTTTATAATTGTGCGTCTAAGGAAGGGCTACTTGGATATAAATCAGTACACAGTGCAACAGAGCTGAGAAGGCTACAGTTCTGGGACCGTTTATGCCACAACAATCCATCTCCGCAGTCCTTGCTGGTCGACCTGGGTCAGTTGCAATACTTCCTACCCACTTCAAATCATTAACCTTAACATTATGGGTGTCACTTGCAGCTCCTGGCCTCAAGAAAAGGCAGTTTATCTGCATTTAATACCTTACAGTGCCACCTGTACTCCATATTCTATAGAGATAGACTTCATGGAACAGTTCATCCTAAAAACTATTTGTACTGGATCAA
Source organism: Labeo rohita (assembly GCF_022985175.1). Classification (NCBI taxonomy): domain Eukaryota; kingdom Metazoa; phylum Chordata; class Actinopteri; order Cypriniformes; family Cyprinidae; genus Labeo; species Labeo rohita. The sequence goes on from NC_066890.1 coordinate 11,890,333, forward strand.
CCTGACTAGGGAGAACTGTCCCTTTAACCCCCAGAGTGGGTGTTTAAACATCATAATATTTGCAAAGACAATCAGTAAATCAGCTGGAAGAAAGGTAGGCCAAAGCCAAGAGGTATATCTCCAGAGGCTGATTATGGCACAGATGCGCTGATGAAGGGCCAGGGGAGGCTCCGTCTGCCTGCCCGCCTAGAACTGTACTGTCAGGGGCTGACTAATGTATTATTCACCCTTCATTGATGTGTAACTAAAGCCAGCGGCTGGGGAGCCTGGGCCACCAATACCCCCCACAGACGGTAAACCCCCGACAGGCTACTGAGCTCCATTGATTTATGGGTCTCAGTAGAGGGCCTGGTGAGAAGGCTGAGGGAGGGAGAGAAGGATGGAAGGACTTAAGATGGGTCTCATTTTTATTCCACTATGTGGCTGTGTAATATCTAAAACACTTTTAGGCCCATATTGGGTTGTAAAATGACTGTGATGTTATCCTCACTTCCCACTCATAATCTGAATAATAATTAAATCTATAAAGTCTGAATGTGGGTGTATCTGGAGACATGGTGCTAAAATGACTATCATGTAAAGAGAGTGGCGCTGATGGAGGAACTAAGGGAACTGGTCACATGAGATAACAGAGTTGAATAAACAAAAACAGTGTACCAGAGATGAGAAATGCAGGGCTGCTGCTGGCCGTCTGTTTGTAGTGCAGGTGACACTGAAGGTTATAGCAATCTAGAGTCAATCATTGACTGATAAATCAAACACAGTGGCTTTAACAATGTCTCGACTGAACCAATAAAGTCTCTGTATTGCAGTATAAATGTACAAGCGCTGTTTTTTTTCAGTAGGACGGCAAAGGTGGCACAAAGACGGCGACTGGGGAAGAGAATTTTATGTGAGAACGCCCTTCAATTTAGGAAGCACAGGTGCTAAGAGATGCAATTGACAGGTATCGAGATAATGAGAAGTCTGGGAATTTTCTGCCGTTGTTCTCTGTCGCACACTTGAACACACACACATAGATCCACTAAATCCAGCACACACACAAAGATAGACATGCCGTCACGAAGACTCGGTGGCTTCAGCGCTAATTACAGACCTGCTAACCACACCTTGACTGCCTGGAACCTACCCGTGAACTTCTGCATTTCAGGTACGTTACATCTCTTGGTGGTCTCAAAGCGGGATGGAAGCGCTCATCAAAAGAACCACAGGGTGTGTACTGAATCTCGGCATAGATTACTCATAGAAGCAAGTCAGCTGTACAGGAGTTCCATCACTGGAGGACTGACCATATGTACTGGTGACAACCCTGTATTTACGTCTTCCTCAGAAGAGTGATGCATGAGCAGACATGTTTTCCCGAGTCTGAACTTCGTAACCTGGGGACAGGCGAGTACAAAGACGCAAAAGAACAGAGAGATAAGAAAACAGATTGCTCATCCTTTAATAATAGACATTTTTGTATGTAGTGTGATGACGGCTAACGTTTTGCTCGCATTGGCTTTCAAAAATCTACTGTGGTAGGGTATGTATTTTCTAACCATGTCTGCATACCAGAATACTCAAACTTTTAAACAAACAAGTTGCTAGCTCTGTGACTGGCCATCTGGCCAGGGTGGTGCCCTGCCTTTGGCCGAAGCACTGGGACAGGCTCCAGCATCCCCGCTCCCTACAATATACAAGTGGTTTGGAGAATGGATGGATTGATGATTGGACGTTTCTTGTTGCTGTGGTGACATAGCAGTTAACAAACATTGTTCAACACATTAAATTATGGCTCATTTCCTGTTCTGTCTGTACTGAATCAATACAAGTGGCAAAAACGCTTAAGTTAAAAGTATAATCTCCCCCTTGATATGCTTTAGTCGTAAGTGTCTCGGTGTTTATGACACCACTGCAGTGCCTTGATTAATTAACCAGGCACAAAGCTGTGCCCAGTGTTGAACTCTATAGATTACCCTTAAGTGCTTTCCTACTTAGCTAGCTCCTTCAGACCAAGCTGTCTCAAATTGAAGGAAAGATTTATGAATAAGTAAGAACAGTGACGAACTGCTTGCTTAATTAACCAAGGAAGAGAAATCTAGTCCCTAGACAGTTCGATCGCCACCTATTTTGATGGCAAGGCAGCGTCGTCAAGCATCTCCTCTCGGCCTGCCATATTGACCGACGGCTGGCTAAATTGAATTGCTAATCATCGCCATCCTTTTAGGTCATTTCCCAAAGGACACAACAGGGCAAAAGTGGGAATGAAGCTGTTTCGCTGTAGTGCGTCTCACACCCATGATACGACCCCTCGGTTCGCCATCCCCATCTGGCCATGAGATATTTTAATTTGTTTCTAGTGCCAGCTCCATTTCACGTCAATATGCTTGCTTTCACACCCCACGAGACTTTGCGTCACGTCAGCATGCTGTTCTTACTTAGAGACCTCTGCTTGACTCTCCTCCAAGCCGTGTATGGGATGACGATGCTTTCGGGCTGCTTTGTGCTCTTGCACCTACATAATTTCACATAAGATGTCAAGTGTAGGAACCTGCGCTGAGATTTTCTTAAAAGCCATGGGCAATGAAGTATCAAGAGACTGAACTTGTCAAATCTATCTTGACTTACATTGCTTATGGACATGCCACTTGGCTCCCGTAGGATACTGTGACAGAATAGAGTTGTAAGAACACACACACATAGTCACAAATCTTATCAATGACTGAATTCAACAAAGGTGGGTAAATAGGCCCTGTCCCCAAGCTTCTAAGACCTGTTCTGGGATTCTGATATCACTGAAGGGGTGAGATAACAGATAGGGAAAATAATGCCACAATTAGAATTATCTCCCTGATAAGAAATGGCCACGCAAGGTGCCCAGTGTCACGAACCTGGTCGGTGTCCCGTTGTCTACTCACCACCAGATGTCACTCTCGCTCCACCCACTCACTCTGACTGTCGCTTTGCATCTCGGACTGCATCTCCCATCCTCCACCGCTCTGATTGCGTCAGCCCCCATTACCAATCAGCGACAGTATAAAAGCCCCGGACTTTCCCCTGCACGTCACGGTGTATTGAATGTTTATGTCCTGTATTTCCTTGCTCCTTGTTCCTAGTTTTCCTTGTGCTCTGTGTTTATGTTTGCTACTGTTTTGACCCTGTCTGCCAGACCATGTCTATGTCTCATCAGATGAATAAAAGTTCGCATTTGGATCCGCTCGCCTCTCGACTCACTCCCACTGTTACAGAATACACCGTCATACAAGGATCCAGCAACTTTTTTCACGGACATCATCCAGGTATGGACTATACTTATTTGACTGTGGGCTCGTCTTTCACGGTGGGTGTCGCTAATGAGGAACGCGATACCCCAGTGATGCCGGTCGCGCAACCCGCTCGCGGAGTGGCGGGCGCGTCGGAGCGCGCTCATATAATGGCGGCTAATGTGGAGCCGGCTCGCAAAATGGCGGCCGCGCCGGAGCGCGACGCCACGAACACGCCGGCCGCCTGGCCTGCTCACGACACGGCGGCCCTGCTGGAGCACGCTCAAGCAGGGGTGGCCGCGTTGGATCGGCTTCTCGAAATGGTGGCGAACATGGGGCTCATTCGCAAAATGGCGGCGAGAACGGAGCTCCGTCATGTCACAGCTGCTATACCTGAGCCATATGAAGTTGCAGCTGCGTTTCCTGATTCAAGTCAAGTTTCCAAGTCAAGTCAAGCTACAGCTGCTGTTCCTGTGTCAAACCAAGCTGGAGCTGTGTTTCCTGTGTCAAGTCAAGTCAGAGCTGCTCTTCCTAAGGCAAGTCAAGTTAGAACTGTTGTTCCTGTGTCAAGTCAGGTTAAAGCTGTGTTTCCTGTCTCAAGTCAGGTTACAGAGCCACCGCACAAGATGGCTGCCACGCCAGAGCCACCGCACAAGATGGCTGCCACGCCAGAGCCACCGCACAAGATGGCTGCCACGCCAGAGCCACCGCACAAGATGGCTGCCACGCCAGAGCCTGCTAAAGCCCCGTCAGTCAAGCCACAGCCTGCTCAGGCCATCTCAGTCAAGCCACAGCCTGGTCACGTCATGTTTTCTGCTCCTGAGTCGGCACCTATCATGGCCAGTCTTCCCGAAGCGGTTTCTGAGTCAAGTCACGCCCCGCCTGATGGCCCAGAGTCAAGTCACGTCCCGTCTGGCCTCAAGTCTGCTCCAGAGGTCCCGTCTGGTCTCAAGTCTGCTCCAGAGGTCCCGTCTGACCACGAGACAGACCCAGAGGCCTCACCGGGGGGAGAAGCCGCGCCTATGCCTCCTGAGGTGTCAGCTTCGGATGTGGATCCTCCCATGGAGGCGGCGTCCCTCTACAGACTCTCTGCTTCTCCCCAAATTCTTTCTACCTCTTCTGTCTCTGCCGTTTCCAGATCCCAGGCCATAACGCAGTTTCCTGCTCCGCCCCAGCTCCCGCCTGGTCACAAGCCTGCTCCAGAGCGCCCGCCTAGTCACAAGCCAGCTCCAGAGTTTTCGCCTGGTCACAAGCCTGTTCCAGAGTGCCACTTGGTCGGAGAAGCTGCGCCAATACCTCCAGAGGTGTCAGCCATGGCTGTGGATCCTCCCTTGGAGGTGGCGTCCCCTACAAGCTCTCTGCTTCTCTCCCTTCTCTGTTTGTCTCCTCTGTCTCTGCTTTCCCCAGGTCCCAGATCGTAAAGCGGGGTCCTGTTCCGCCCGGAGGGCCGCTGCGCCTCCTGTTCCGCCCGGAGGGCCGCTGCGCCTCCTGTTCCGCCCCGGAGGGCCGCTGCGCCTCCTGTTCCGCCCGGAGGGCTGCTCTGCCTCCTGTTCCGCCCTGGAGGATCGCCCCGCCTCCTGTTCCGCCTCGGAGGGCTCGGGCGTCGCCTGTCCCACCTCCGGCTCCGCCCTGGAGGGCTCCTGCACCCCCTGCTCTGCCTCCGGCTCCGCCCTGGAGGGCTCCTGCGCCTTCTGCTCTGCCTCCTGCTCTGCCTCCGGCTCCGCCCTGGAGGGCTCCTGCGCCTCCTGCTCTGCCTCCGGCTCCGCCCTGGAGGGCTCCTGCGCCTCCTGCTCCGCCCTGGAGGGCTCCTGCGCTTCCTGCTCCGCCTCCAGCCCCTCCCTGGAGGGTACCTGCTCTGTCGGTCCTGCCTCAATCTCTGGGCTTCCCTCATGGACCTGGTCCTCCAGCCCTCGCCCTGTCTCCCTCCCATCCCACCGCTCCCTGGACTGTTGTTTCTTTCGAGCGTCTGGAAGCCGCTCCTCCTTGGGGGCTATGTCACGAACCTGGTCGGTGTCCCGTTGTCTACTCACCACCAGATGTCACTCTCGCTCCACCCACTCACTCTGACTGTCGCTTTGCATCTCGGACTGCATCTCCCATCCTCCACCGCTCTGATTGCGTCAGCCCCCATTACCAATCAGCGACAGTATAAAAGCCCCGGACTTTCCCCTGCACGTCACGGTGTATTGAATGTTTATGTCCTGTATTTCCTTGCTCCTTGTTCCTAGTTTTCCTTGTGCTCTGTGTTTATGTTTGCTACTGTTTTGACCCTGTCTGCCAGACCATGTCTATGTCTCATCAGATGAATAAAAGTTCGCATTTGGATCCGCTCGCCTCTCGACTCACTCCCACTGTTACACCCAGGGAGAGCAAGGAAGAAGGGGGGGCTTTCAAAAGATGGTGGGAAAGTGTAGAAAAGAAGTGACAGGGATGTGGAACAGGGAACAGTAAACAGAGCAGAGAAAGAGGTGCATTGTCTTTAGCCTCTCTGTCTGGATAAAGCCCACCTGTTGGGGTGGGGGGAGGCCTCTGAACTTCCCACACTTGTTCTCTAGGTTTTCACCAGGTTGTCATCCCTTTTACAGTCGACATGCATCTAGATGGTATTGCAGCTTTACAAATGAGGATTCCAATGAAAAGAGTTTCTAGCCACCAACTGTTGCGACATAAGAGGTAACATCTGTATGTTACTCTGGAAGGCTATTTTTCCTGCCTCGAGAGTTTCTTGATTCTGTATGCAGACTGTAACCTTCCTTTCTACTTTCCCGCTGTCAGGTGGACCTGATCTCATGTGCAGGCTCAAGGCCGTCATTGATTGATGCTCGCCGGTTTTTCAGATTCATTAAAAACCCTTGCATTTCCCTTGCCTATCAAGAGTTTCTTAGACTAGCTCAGAAAAAGAGAGTGATAGGTAGAAAGACGGACAGAGGGAAAAGGCAGAAACAATGATCTCCTCTCAGGCATAGCTAGGCCGAGCAAGTCAAATTTAAGATGCAGAGATAGATCCATGGCAGCTGTCCAAGACAGAAGATGAAAACTCTCTGCTCTCACTGTCCTGAGCTCTGCCTCAATTCCCACTGCATTCATAACCCCATCTGACCAGCTCCAGTGTATTTCCATTGTCTCTCCTCTCAGCACCTTTTCAGATGAACTGCTCAACCAATACTGTACCAAGTGCCTGCTGGATACCAGACAATTCTCTCAGTCTTTCTCTGTCCCTTTGTTCGCCTATGTCCTCATCTATCCCGTTCAGGTTGAGGGCACTTTAATAACAGATAAGCCACTCGTCGCGGCTCGCAAGTGACTTGGGGGTGCCCGGCATACCTTATATCAAGGGGTATTCTGTCCTCCTCCTTGAGATCTACCTTCCAGCAGAGTTTAGTTTTTTAATCAACTCTAAAATGTTGATCACTAGTTCAGGTGCTTGGTGTATCAATCAAAGTTCTGCATAAAGGTAGATCGCCAGGACCACAATTGCCTGCCTTATATCTAATGCCCTTAATGTTCTCCAGACTTGGGACATGGCTGGGAAAAGGGCAGTTCTGAGGTTGCTGCAGAAACATGTCATTTCATCTACAGGGTTGCTCACGAGACGTGATGAGCGCCCTTTTTCCATGGCAGTTCTGGCCTATGCCAGCTACACAGGAAGTTGACGGGAAGATCGCTGGACAGATACTATCTTCTAACTCATTGGATCTTCAATCCTGTCATTCTCCTATAAGTCTTAAAAAGCTGGTAATGAGAGGCTCTAGAAGGCTTGGCACATTTCGAAAGGGCAGTTGCCAGAAAGGCTAAGTGAGAAGGAAGTGTGATCGATCAAGCCTGACAACAAGCCATAAATGAATCAGTCAGTGTTTCATTCAGAATCCTTGATTGGATGGGGATGGTGACCCTGCCGAAGCTGGATGTGGTGTTATACTCTAGCAACAGAAAGTAGGAGAGGGAACAGGATGTTGGGAAATACTAAGTCACTCAAACATGCACAAATGTTATCTGCACAGTGAGATTGCCATCAACGTCTTAAAGGAATTCACCAAATAAAAGTGTGCCACATGCATACGTGGCACTTGCTTCGCATTACATGAATCGTCTGATCCACTTCCAGCAAGCTGAAATTCAAAAGACTCGCAGTACAGCTACAACAGACAGACTTGCAATGCCTTCAGGGACTTTTATGACACATAAAAAAAAAACAGTTTTTCACAAGTACCTGCATTTGCACCTTGCCGAAGTGGCATTGCTCTCACCTCGAACACCAAATGGAGAGGTGACAGATCACATAAGCAGTAAAAGAATTCCTGTCTAACACCAGTTCATTCTGTGTTGTCGGCTAAAACAAATTACACTTACACAAGCGTACCATGGTAAAAATAGTTGATAGAGCGGTGTTGATATTTTACAGTGTCCATGTTACACATCACATGTACTTACTATAGAGATAGCAATAAATTATGCATAATTACATGTAACTTACTACAAATCAAAACGTCATTCTAACTCTAACCATATAGTAAGTACATGTAGTTAATTAACATTGCTCAATACTTAAATGTGTAATTACACTGTAACAGGGACACTGTAAAATAAAAGTGTAACCAAACCGTTATTGCAGTTATTGTTGTAGCAATAAAAGTGATCAAAAATACTTTAATTAAAGACTGACAAACATTTCAAGAATGTCCCATATTAATATATAATGCTTTTACAGTAAGAATAGTAATTGTTCTAACTATATTTTTACAGGTTCATGAAATCTATAAATCACAACATATGATTCCAGCCTTATTCTGTTCGCCAAATATTCCCGAATGCAAAAATCAAACCAGTCAGAACTCATTTCTGTAGATACACGCGTTAACAAAATGAATGGCTAAGAAAGTCTACAGATGTGTAATTGAACAGCGTGGCTCAAAAGTGCAAATTCGAGTCTAGATTTAACAGAGAGGGTAAAGGGCCAGGGTGCTTTTGGGCCCCTGCCTGGGGCTCTCTGCGTTTGATGTGGAGATTAGGAGCATGTTTTAACCATCTAGAGGCCTGGTCTGATTGGTAGCGCGGAGTTTAGAAGCCATCATTAGCCCTAACACCCCCCACCCTGTTCGCACATGCCCGTATTGCTAATCAAAGCAGACATTTGCACCTAGCGTTAGCATTAGCCATTTCCTGCAGGGCTTCTAACATCACACATTCCCCCATTTAAACTAGGGTTGAGAACTACGGAGCACTGTATCTCTCTAACAGGTTTTTTTTTCCTCCATTTTTGACTTTGTCAGTTCACTACCAGCTTTGGGTTTAATCTGGGGAATTGTTATCAAAGAACTCTTCTGCTTCATCAGCGGAGCACGCCGAACTGGTTTAAAGCTCATAAACATTGTCCAGCAAAGGATCAAACACACTGCAACAAAAAGTCCGGAAGGTTCTCCAAGCTCCTACTTACCGAACGGTTTCACTATAGAGTAATAACTATGGCATTCTTGTAAAAATGTGTTAGTCATTTCTCAGGAGTATAGCAGGAATACATGTGTGTGTCCGATCATATGTCATCTTGCTTCTACAGTCAGAGCTCACATAGCCTATTTCTGCACATTACTTCTTAGGTGCGTTTTGACACATTTGTGACCCTGGACCACAAAACTAGTCAAAGGGGTCAATTTTTTGAAATTGAGATTATTTATACATCATCTGATAGCTGAATAAATATCCACTGATGTAGAGTTAATTTTTGGTCGAGATACAAATATTTATAAAAATCTGGAATCTGAGGGTACAAAAAAAATCTAAATACTGCGAAAATCACCTTTAAATTTGCCCAAGTGAAGTTCTTAGCAATGCATATTACTAACCAAAAATTAAGTTTTTATATATTTACAGTAGGAATTTACAAAATATCTTCATGGAACATCATCTTTACTTAATATCCTAATGATTTTTTGGCATAAAAGAAAAATCGATATTTTTGACCCATACAATGCATTTTTGGCTATTGCTACAGATATACTCGTGCTACTTAAGACTGGTTTTGTGGTTCAGGGTCACATACAGAAAGATGAATTTGCCTCTGGTGGGTTGAAATTGGAGGAAATTGTTAGAGTTTGCACAGCAACCATGTCACAAAATGCTTCTGTTTTTAGATTTTAAACAGGTACGATACTCAAGTGTACATAAAACACAGTCATAGACGGTGCACGGATATGATACATTTCTAAAGCATTAATAAAAGTACTTTCTAGGCAGGGAAAAACTTTCCACTGTGTTTTTTCTAATCAAATTGGCTCTGACTGTAAATTCACTGAACCAGTGGACGCATGCCGTCCGAATCTAAATTTTAAAACTTTTAAAAATCCCTGTGGCCGAGTTGGAGAGGGAAAACCATTCAGATGGAAAGAAAAATTTATTGTGCCTGTCATCATGTGACTTTGTTTGGGTATTCTGCGCTGCCGCCTCCCTTTTCAATGGGCGTTTTGGTAGCAGATATATTCCCTGCCAGCGCCACCCATCTCGCTCCTGACCAGCCGAAGACAGAAACCAAGCTCCGATGTCTCTTTTTCTCTCAATCCCTCTTTCTTTCTGCCTCTCTTTTGCTCTCAATTTCTCTCTCTCATTCCGCTTCAGTAGCTGCAGACAGCACCGGGGGGATTTTGGCAGTGTTTGGGCCCAGACACATTCTCTCCTCACACTGTCGTGAGTGTCAAAGACCTATTTTTCTGCAAAGGCCTTTGCGTCAGCTGCCAGGATGGCCCTTTTGAGTGGACACTCCAAAAAGAGCAAATTCTACATTCCAGTCAGCGTCCAGTCCACTTCTTCATCAATTAACAGAGCACTTGGTTAAATATTGGCCTTCAGCGCAAGTTATTGTTCCATGCTGGGCTCAGAACGCTGTCAAATTTTACGGCCAAAGCATTCCTGCATTCAAAAGGTTATCAGAGCTAATGTTTAAAGGCTAGTGGTGCGAGCTGACGTGGACCACCACAGTAAGTCACTCATAATTCTGCCTGGTTTTCACGGGATCTTTAAGTCTGAGACCCCTTTGAGCTCCTTACGAGAGTCTGAAACAAAGCCAGCGGACATCTGTTCACCCTATCCTCTGTTTAACATATGACCTTTCAATGGCTCTGGCTCAAGACTTATATAATAACAAAAATAATTAGTTTATAAATAGAATATCTCTGGAAATAAACGAATAAGCAATTAAATATGCTACAAAATGTTAGGCTGCACACCAAACTGAAACACTCATACATTAAATGCAGGCCCACCATCAGAAACAGTGAAACACGTCCAACCCAATAATCAGAATGGGGTTTTCTTAAACTTTGCAGTTTGGGCGTCTCCACTTTGGACTATTTGGCCACATCTTCGGATACAGTTGGTATTCATATTTGAATACATATCATTCAATCTTAGAATTTTAATTTTAAGCGCAAATGGAAAATGCATACTGTTGGTTTTAAACTATATTTCGCGTTTTTATTTTTATTTGGCGCTGAACGCAGCTTTGCAAAAATGCGTATTACTTTGTTTGTTTACTTTACTAGACCGAACTGTGCTCATGTTTAGTTTAAAACGGCTTCTCTGTAATTGAATAAGTTGAGAAAAGAGCCTCTCAGCTGAGTGTAGGCCGTGTGTATGGTGTGAAAAACAGATCAATGCTTTGACCTCTTTTTAAACCTTTTGACGGCGGATTTTACAGATCGATGAAGTCGCATCGATTGCAGAATTCGGGTGTTGCGCTCAACAGCTGTCATAATAATAATGAATTATAAATATTTTATATATAAAAAGATAATAATAATAATAATAATAATAATAATAATAATAATAATAATAATAATAAAATTGTTATTATTACTTTGCCTTGTTTCTTTGTTATTATTAATTTACATCTACAGGCTATTAAAATAACAGCAGCGGAAAAATAATAGCAATGTCGCCTACGTGGACGCGTTACTTGTCAAATAGCTTTTTTAATCAAAAATAAGATTTTAGTATCAAACATATATAGTTTTTTTAATGTAAATTAGTCTACAATTATTACGATGTGACTGTCACTATTTCTTTGACGTTTTTCATAAATTGTAGTTTGCCATCAGCAGATCCATTTTAAACGGGCCTGTCCTGCGCTTTGATGAATGGTTCTTTAAAGTGCAAACATTTAATTTAGCCTCTCAGTCAACGCAAAATGGCAAAATGGTTTAAATAAATGGACACATCCTGGCCTCTAACATTGAACCTCGCATGTGAGAGTGAATTGAACCTTTTTCTAAAAATACAAATAAACGTTTTGCTTACGCTGCGCGTTCAGGCCTTTCTTCAAGCTCACGTTACGGCTCTTCTGCAGTGAATGTGCCCTATAATTATTCCCTTGTTTCTCATGTTAATGCTGTTTACCCCCCAAAATGAGTCTGTTATTTTGTCAGTAAGCGCTATGTCTGCTTTTACCTTTACCTTTGCTATAACTGCGTTTACCTTTGAATTACCACTTCAATGGGACATGAAAAGGGCAGATACGCTCTGAAAAAGCAGAAAATGTTCCTACAGGCGCAAGGACGCTTGCTTTTAACGAATAAAGTACTGTAAATACAGTGTGTGTGTGGAGAGAAAAGATAAACAAGAGTAATGCCAGTATTTTAGCACGTTGATTTATGAGGTCAAATGGTCTACATGTACTTACACCGTACTGGCGTTATACAGCAAAGGCCTGTTTACCACATCTCCGATTGAGATATGCTTTAAATTACTGTGTTTAGCTCAGAATAAGTATACAGGATAAAATATGTTTATCACGAAAGTGTGTCCTAAATAATAAGTGCAGTGGCGTGGTACGAATTAAAACCAGATTTGACTAATTGGACAGGAGGAGAGAGAGTCTTGGATACTAAAATGCGTGTGAGTTCAGATTCAAATAGAGAGTGACGCGTAACTAATATTATAGAAAGGCTACAGGAGAAATTAGAAATGCATTGAAATCACATTTTAAGGCATGTTGGACAGCTTTGATCCCTCTTTTTTTAATTCGCTGGGCTCTCAGAGAGTAAAAATCTCCTGAGACCACGAATATGACATGAATGTTGTCAGCAAAAACACTAGAAGAATGAATTATATTCGCATACACTTCAGAAAATCTTTTAGTATGAACGGACACGTAAAATCAGTCGTAAACAACAGGCCTATATTGAATCACAACTTGAGTCGCTGATTAAGTTATTCATTGTTATTAGATACAGCTCTTTTATTGTTAAATTGTAATTTGCATTAAGCATGATAATTATGACACTTGACTACAATTAACGGCAGTTCATAATCTGCTTGATTTTCGAGCTAAACGAGTAGAACAAAGTATCAGACAATACAGGCTGGCAATCGAGGCCCGTGTGCCATTCACATAAACATTTACTCATTTTTTTCTGATATGTTATCGGACAAGACTATAAATCACTTAGCGAAGTTTATTTAAAGAACTTTTACAAGGGTAATATAGAAATATACACCACGGTGGGAAAAAATGCAGTGAGGGGGAAAAAAAGGATAAATAAATCAATTTAACTAAACAACCATATGGACTCCAAACAACTTCCCGCATTCAACATCCGTCCACTTCACTCACTAAAACGTTCAAATATAAATAAAATAAACAACTATAGCAATATATCCTCTCATTTAGTTAGTATCATAGTCTATAGATAGTAATAATCCAACACTAAGCAGTAAAATGTAAGGCAGGCTTTTTCATCTTTTAAAAAAAAAAAAAAAAAAAAAAAAAAAGAGTAATTGTGGTTAAAGGTGCTGTAGTTAAATATGCCAATATCGCCGTTAATAGTATGAAAATACGAGTTTGATTCAATAATAAGTGCTGTTTTAAAGATTTCACTAGTAGACACACAATAGACAAGTCTGAGCAGCAATACAATAAGCAAGTGTTCACGATTTCATGCTTGTCGCCAATTGTATGGCTTAAAATACCAATAAAGAAATAAATAAATCGACGTGTTGTTCTCCCTGAAAATCTATTAAGCGCCCACTCATTTTCATCTTTATTGGTGTCAAAAGGTTCCCGAGTCTAATGGAGGTCCAGACTTCGAAGAATTAATTGAATCAAAAGCCAGCTAAACTACCGATCTGAGTCATTATGAAATAAACGACTCATAATTGTGATTAGAAAGAACACGTACGCCAAAAAGGCCTTAATTGATTCACAACATGAAAGCAACCCCCAGATACAGAGGAGCGAATAAAATGCCAATTTTGGTCAATTTATGCGTTGCTCAAAATTCAGCATGTGTCTTTTGAGGGAGCCTGGATTTGCGGTTTGACTGACAGAGAGACTGTTGAAGTGGGACTCCCTGTAGAGACATTTCCTTTACGAAAGACACAAACTATTGTCTTGGTGAAAGAAAATAAACAACAATTAGGAGGGAGAAGTTCTGCAGTCCTAATTGCATGTGTATTGGTGTCATTCAATGGCCAGATCGATTCCCCAAGAAAGCTTCGGACCGGGCGCGTGTTTCTGCATTCATTAAAACGCATAAATCTAAAACCTTAAAACCCGGTTATTATTTACGGCGTCCGAAGCGCAACTCCTATAGACGCGCATCAATACTATCGACCCGTGACTTGCCTCCCAGACTCTAGTTTGGGGCTGATAAAAAAAAAAAAAAAATACAGGCAATCTTACCTTCAACAGCTGAGGACAGAGGCAGCAAAAAGCCGCATAAAAACAGCAAATAATCCATTGTCATAAACCAGAGACTTCGGACATGAAAGTGGAGCTCCAGGAGGAGATTGTAAAATCCTTCAGACCCTCAGTCCAGCTTCAGAGACCCTCTTCTCCAACTTCAGCGGTCTTCTGCTGAGCTCTGTTTCCATAAACCGCAATTTCAGCAGTTTGTGTAATCCAATGTGCAAAAAAAATGATCTAAAGCAGCGCTGAAAGAGCTTTAAAACTCATCCACAAGGTAAACGCTCCTTCCAGCTTATTTTTCATCAGTGGAGAGCATGTGTGTGTCCTTTTATAGATGTTGCACAGTGAAATCCCTATACGGAGAACAGTTGTTTAAATGTCCATTCGTCCTCCAATAGCATTCTGTTGTAGTCCAATAATAAAGCGCGTCCCGTAGAAAAAAAAAAGAAAAAAAAAAAAAAAAAAAGAAATCACCTTATAGCGGCTTTACGTGTAAAATCCCTGAGCGCGATTCACCTTCCGAGCGCTGACTGTTCCTGCTCCTCTGCCTTTCCATGTGCACTGGAATGAAGATCGCCTGCTCTGAAATCAAGGAAAGAGTGAAAAAGCGAGAGAGAGAGAAAGGCGGCGGGGGGAGGAGTCAACTGTCAGTCATTCTGCTGGCTCCGCCCTCCGGACTATCTGGCGCAGTTGGCAGGGTGAGAGCGCCGCTCTGCGGGTTTAAGTGCTTGCATGTCTTCAAACGTTCGTGGAAACGAACACACCTAATGTATATGTTGTTTTGAAAACCTTTTATGTTAAAATGCGCATACGCATGTTTCTTTAAACATTATTAGAGTAGTTTTTTACCACAGTAAAAATGCGTAATTGCGAGATCTTCCACAAAATAGGCTAAATGCACAGTACTACAGTAAGTAAAACCTGCTTATCTGTGTTGCCTAATACTTCCATACACAATTATACCCCAAAATAATCACTGTGGTCGTTTATTTATTTAATATTTAGTATTTATTTTAACAGTTTCTCAATTACGGAAGCTTCTTGTAGAGCCGAAAGCGGGAAGGAATTGTTAACGGTTGGCACACGGACCGGCAAAACGCTTCAGATGTGCCACGTTGACCTGTCCGATCATTTTTAACGTGTTATGATTTATAATATGACACTAAACACACTGTTAACATGTGTTCGAGCCTACATGAAGCGGTTCCGTGCTGTACGTTTGCATACGGACCGACTCATGATAAAGTTTGCATTATTCTTGTTTAGCTTGCTTTTGCTCTTTCACACACACTCATATCCCATCGATCTCGCTCTCTCTCGCTCTCACTCTCTGTTTTTCATCTAACTTCTGGTAAAAGCAGTAGGCTAGATGACATTTTCGAGGTCTCTTTTAAATATAGCATCCAAACTCAACGGCCTCTTACTTAAAATAATTGTTTTCTTTATAGCGCTTTGTAAAAATGTGAACGTGTAAACTGCAGTAGTCATAATTTCAATTATTATTATAATTACTACTACTACTACTAATAATAATACAGAACGTTTTGCTTTGTTACTTTGGGTTTAAGCTCTAGGCATCACATGAGATAAATTTTGAATAGGTTCATTTATCTTTAAAATGACAAAAAAAATCCATTTATTCATCCCTTGATTTATTTTATTCAAATGTTATTATATTTAATGTTAGTTTAGCAACCAACTTTGAAGGATGTGCTTCAACTAAGTTGTACAAACATTAGCTGCTTGAAAAAATAAAACACACTTTTGTCCAACTTTCCAAAAAACACTTTTAAAAACAACATTAATTGTCTAGAAACAAATGCTTTGCATTAACATTAATAAGTTAACAAAAAGGAGACAATACAAGTGACTTTAGATTTTGTTTGCATGCATGCCTTTTCACTAAGGTCCACTAGCTATTGAATGTGTATACTTATATATAGATAAAAGTGAATTGAAGGATTGTATTATATAGTCTAAGTCAGTAAACTAACATTGAAATGATAATGAATGCTCTCGTTCTGGCAGTTTGGATCATTTGTGGTTTAGTCTTTTGTTGGGAAGACTGTACGGGAGACCATCGCCGCTCAGTCTGCTCGTAATGAAGGCGTGCATCGATATGTGTGTTTTTGTGAGAGGAACTGAGACGATGCACTTTGACAGTGATTTTATAAAAATGAAAACCTGTCTGATGTAACTCTCACAACACTGCTGTTTTTAAATGAGTGTGGTAAGAGGTTTTACGTTCTCTATCTGGACTTCTTTTGTTACCCTGTTTAGGTAAACGTTTTGTAACCTCTATGATGAATATGGTCATTAAATTGAAACTGTAGTCTGTGTGGTTGACATAGAGGATGATCTAGAAATTTGTAGCTGTTTGTCTTAAGTGTAACTACAGTATGTTATATAATCCTCATGAGAATATTATACAATAATATTGTTTTGTGGTACATATAAAAGCTAAATATAAAAGGTCCCAGTACAGAGCCTTGATTCACACCAAATGTTCAGTTTTGGTTTAGCTGAGCGGTGATTGCCAATGAAAGCAAGAGTATTTCAGATCAAATTTAGATATTTTAACTGCTTGAGAGGCCAAGTGCTTCAGGAGTTTTGGTGTTTTGTTGTGTTTATATAGTTGCATTTATATCCATTATCATTTTGTCTTCAGATGTCACAAATTACTTAACATACAGTAAAAGTCAAAAGTTTACATACACCTTGCAGAATCTGCAAAATTAATTATTTTATCAAAATAACAAGGATCATACAAAATGCATGTTATTTTTTTTATTTAGTACTGACCTGGTTAAGATATTTCACATAAAAGGCGTTTACACACAGATGTTTACAAGAGAAAATAATAGGTGAATTTATAAAAATTACCCCGTTCAAAAGTTTACACACTCTTGATTCTTAATACTGTGTTGTTACCTGAATGATCCACAGCTGTGTTTTTTTGTTTAGTGATAGTTGTTCATGAGTCCCTTGTTTGTACTGAACAGTTAAACTGTCTGCTGTTCTACAGAAACATCCTTTAGGTCCCACAAAATCTTTGGTTTTTCAGCATTTCTGTGTATTTGAACCCTTTCCAACGACTGTATAATTTTGAGATCCATCTTTTCACACTGAGGACAACTGAGAGACTCGTACGCAGCTATTACAGAAGATCAAGCGCTCACTGATGCTTCAGAAGGACAAGTGATGCATTAAGAGCCGGGGGTGAAAACTTTTGGAATTTGAATATTAGGGTTGAACATAACTTATTTAGTCTTCTGGAAAACATGTAAGTATCTTCTGTAGCTTCTGAAGGGCAGTACTAAATGAAAAAAAAAAATAGGATATTTAGGCAAAATAAGAAAAATGTACACAAGTACAAATGTTCATAAGTTTTCACCCCCCGGTTCTTAATGCATCATGTTTCCTTCTGACGCATCAGTGAGCGCTTGATCTTCTGTAATAGTTGCATATGAGTCCCTCAGTTGTCCTCAGTGTGAAAAGATGGATCTCAAAATCATACAGTCATTTTTGGAAAGGGTTCAAATACACAAAAATGCTGAAAAACCAAATAATTTGTGGGACCTAAAGGATTTTTCTGAAGAACAGCAGACAGTTTAACTGTTCAGGACAAACAAGGGACTCATGAACAACTATCACTAAGCATAAAAACACAGCTGTGGATCATTCAGGTAATAACACAGTGTGTAAACTTTTAAACAGGGCCATTTTTTATAAATTCACCTATTATTTTCTCTTGTAAACAACTGTGTGTAAACACCTTTTATGTGAAATATCTTAACCAGCTCAGTACTAAATAAACAATAACATGAATTTTGTATGATCCTTGTTATTTTGATAAAATAATTAACATTTTGCAGATTCTGCAAGGTGTATGTAAACTTTTGACTTCTACTGTATGTTAAGTAATGTATGACGTCTAAAGACAAAACGATAATGGATATAAATGCAGCTATATAAACACAACAAAACACCAAAACTCCTGAAGCACTTGGCCTCTCAAGCAGTTAAAATATCTAAATTTGATCTCAAATACTCTTGCCTGTGGGACCTGAAGGATTTTTCTAAAGAACAAAGGGCAGTTCAGGATAAACAAGGGACTCATGAACAACTATCACTAAACAAAACACACAGCTGTGGATCATTCAGGTAATAACACAGTATTAAGAATCAAGCGTACGTAAACTTTTGAACTTAAAAATAATTTGTACTACTAATATTTTCTCTTGTGGACTATATGTAAATTTATTTTATGTGAAATATCTTATTCAGGTCAGTACTAAATAAAAAATAACACGCATTTTGTATGATCCCTCTTATTTTGGTAAAATAATTAACATTTTGCAGATTCTGCAAGGTGTATGTAAACTTTTGACTTTAACTGTGAAGCTTCATCATTGTTTTGTTTAATTAAAAAAAAAAAAACTTTTTACATATTATTTTGAACTAGAGTTAAATTTTCTAAGACTGAAACAATATGTTCATCTATTTTCAAATTTAATTTTGAACAAAAGACTAGTTAAATACTGCGACAAAGCACAGAATACACAAGCGAGTGAGTCTAAGTGTAATCAAGACTGTGTCAATTGCAATTTCTCATTTCTGTCGTATATTTGTTATTTATAGAGCTGCTCTTGTAAAAAGACACAAATGAGATGTGATTTATTGTGTAGGCGTCTTGTGTTTTAATGAAATCATATGTGTGATCTGAAAGAGGGTTGGGTCATGAGAACAGGGATTAGCCGCACACTGAGGAAGTCCTCTAATACGAATGTTTGTTAAAGTAAGAAAGTATGTGTGTGAAGCCATAAATATGAGGCCGAGCCAAAACCCTGACCAAAACTCCGGGGTCTATTTTGCATGAACGGAAAATTCAAGTTAATAGAGCGATTGGCTCGTCGCCTTTAGGTTCTGTGTTGTTTTGCAAAACTTTTATTGCTCAGTTATTTGTCATTATATGTGAACTGCTTTTAAAGGTTAGACCTTATTTGAATTCTAGATTTCATTGAGAACTTTATTTTGTTTTATTGTTCCTATGAACGGTAATAACCATTCAGCGTATTTTATAATAGCTGAAGAGTCTGTTTTTGGTCAAACGGCGAGATTTCGTGAAACATTCGTTTAGTTGCGTGTCCGTGGAGTGCCTTGAAAAACAGACTACGCACCTGGCATTCATTACAAACTCAATAAGTAAAGTGGCAGACATTTTATTGCCATGTGGACATATGGAAATTTCTCAAACTTACACACGATCCCCTTCCACTGCTGGCCTAACTTTGATGCTGGACTAAACAATAGCGCTAAAGCAATATGGGTACGAGCATTTTGTTTTCTTCATGGATACACAATGAAAATGTGAAGCTCTTGTTTGTGGTTAAGTTGCTATACTGTGTTTAGAAATTTGAGGGTTACTGTTAATTGATGTCCCGACACATACAGAAAGCCCTCGTCCTCTTTTTATCACTGTCTTTAGTTACTTTCTTCCCATGGTTTTGCACTTCAAACAGCTTTGTATCTGTGTGCTGTGCTGATCTCTCCATCAAACACACACACATACCTGACATGTATGGACTCATGCGCGTAAGGGCATGAGCGTGAAATGCTGGCTGACAGGTTTCATCCACTTTAAGTACAGGGTTTTGTAAATGTATTGTCTCACAGAACAAAACATAATTGCTGTGCCACCGAGAGCAGGCCGTGCCAACAGACAACACTGATACAGTTCCCAGAACTGAACGGCTGCTTTCAGCGTCCTGGTTAGTGCCAAAGGTCTTGCAAAATGTCATGTCTGACTCATAATATAATACTTATGAAAAAAACAAAAAAACAAAACAAAAAAATACTATATATATATATATATATATATATATATATATATATACACACACACACACAAAGTATGCAATATATATATATATATGAAATGAACAACAACAACAATAATAATAAAAAGAAGAAGAAGAATGTGTTTTTAAAGTGGACAAAACATATAATAAACATATAATAAAATTGATAATTTAAGATATTAAATTATCAACAACAACAACAGCAAAAAACAACAGTAGTAGTAGTAGTAGTAGTAATAATAATAATAATAATAATAATAATAATAACATGTTTTACAATTGACACAATGCAATAAATGTATAACAAGATTTACAAAAAAATAAAAATAAAACAACAACAACCGTAATAATAATAATAATAATAATAATAATAATAATAATAATAATAATAATAATAATAAATGTGTTTTTACAATGAACAAAACATTGTAAAATACATTAACAATATCAATACCCCAACAATAATGGAAAAAACACTTCATTTATTATTTATTTGTTTGTTTGTGTGTGTGTGTGTGTGTGTGTGTGTTTGTTTATAACATTATTTATAATACATATATTGTAAAGTAGAATGTAACATTTAATATAATAAAAATAATACATATATAATATAATATAATATAATACAATACATATATAATATATAATAATAAAAATAATACATACTCCAAAGTACAGCAAAAACAATACAATTTTGAAATACTTTTACTATTTAAATTAACTGTTTTCTATTTGAATATAATTTCAAATGTAATTTATCCCTGTGATCAAATCTACATTTTCAGCATCATTACTCCATGGTCCTTCAGAAATCATTCTGATATGCTGCTCCAGAAACATTATTATTATTATTGCATGCTATTAATACAAAGAAAAAGGAAATTGCTGTAAGTCTTTTGTAACATTATAAATGTCTTTATCATCACTTTTGATCAATTCAAAACATCTTAGCCACATAAAAGTATCAATTTCTATAATTATAAAAACTGAATGGTAATGTTACAAAAGCATGATTTTTAAAGGATCATGTGAATGATGCTAAAAATTCAGCTTTAAAATCACAGGAATAAATTACATTATAAATATACTCAAATAGAAAACAATTATATTAAATAGCAAAAATATTTAAAAATTTTACTGTTTTTACTGTACTTCAGATCAAATACATGCAGGCTTGGTGAGCAGAAAAGGCTTATTAAAAAAAAAACCCTTACTGTTCAGAACCCATATACAATGTATTATATATAATATATACTGTATATTTCAGCAAACAGCTTTATTATATGACGTTAAAATCTCTCAGTCTATTACCACAATGACAAATAGCCACTCAGATGCCACCGATATTGTACAAAGCGCCTAATCCAAATATAAATACAAAGTGACGTCCCTTCAATCTCATTCCCCCTCTCCTATCTGACCTCTGACCTCTCGTACATATCCCTGTAAACGAGTCCAGTCCTGCCGTATTACCCGTCCAGCAGCAGCGGCTATTAAGAGTCGATCACAATAGGTCAATGTCAACACAGCCTCTAAAGCCTGAGAGGAAGCAGGACGTTCAGGGGGCAAGAGGGAATTCACTTTCATTTCCAAATGCACTGCGGATACGATCACCCGCTTATTATGGGATTGAGGTGATCTGAAGGTCAAGGAAGTTGATAAATTCCTCAACCAGAAAAGTCCATTACGTACATACACTCTAAAAAATGCAGGGTTAAAAACAACCCAACTTGGGTTATTTGGCAATCCAGCGCTGGGTAAATATTAGACAGAACACATGCTGCATTATTTTGACCCGGCTGCTTTGGGTGAAATGTTTTTACCAAACAGTTATTTTATTTAAGTCAACTAGTGTATAAAAAAATATTATATTGCTGGTTTAAAATGAACTAGAACTTATAAAAAAACACACAGAATTACTAGAGGCAACAGCAATAATCAAAAGATGAACATTTATTATTAAACATGAACAACATACAAGACATTGAATTTATTTAGGTGAACAGCATAGTTTACAATATTACATACATTTAAATTCATCTAACAAACATTTTAGACGTAAAAAGGTAACATGTAAAAGTAGAATTTTAATTTTAGTGTATTCAACCGTTCTCTGTAATCGCTTTTTACTGAAATAGTGCAAAATTCTCATGCTGGTGTGTCGCCGAAATCTGAGCCGGTGAAGGGCTGCTGTTCGCCAGGTTAACTGCGAACTTCAGACCGCTGTGTCGCGTTTCACTCGTAGCTATAAAATGACATAACTGACTCCGAAAACTGCCCATAAACAAACAGTATTGACATTAGAGAACATATTTTAAGATTAAAAACAGTATAATAACGAATAAAATCCATTTATTTTATACAAAGCAAAAAGCGTTTCCATTCTGCGAAACGACCGCTGCTGACTCAGCTGACTCTCGTACTTAAGTTGCGTTGCACTGCGTAAAATAACACAATTTACAGCACAGTAAAGACTTTATACATTAATTAAAATGTATACAAACCTTTATTTCGCTGACAAAGTGCTGAGAACTGATCTCTCCTGTAGAGAACTCAAAAAACCCGCGCTTTGAATGACTGTAACTCAACTGGGTTGTTTCGCCAGAGACGGGCTTAACCCAGCGGTTGGGTAGAAAAAAGCATCTTAGTTAGCATATATATATATATATATTTAAAATAACCCAAATGACCCAACAAGTTGAACCAAGCATTTGGTTAAAAAAAGCTTTTTTTTAGTGTACGGGCATTAAACGCCCATCCCTCATCAGAGGTAACTGGTTTTATAATGTTTTTAGCATAATGGCGGGCAAAGTCACTCTCGCACCTTTGCGAAAGGCTCTCTTTAGTGTTTACAGTAATGCACCTTCCCGCAAGAGCGTCTGCTTCGAATTAGAGGCGTGCTACTTCTAACATGCTCCCCTATGGTCGTGCGGCGCGCGATCAAACCACCCATATTTCTCGGCTCAAGAGCTCACGGCTAATGGGAACCAGAGTGGTTGGCGATGTTTTGGCAGAGCCGAACGGCACAAACGCCCTGCGCCTGACTGATGTGCGCTGGAGTCTTCTAAGCGGGAGGCTGTTGACTGATGCATGCGTTCAGGAAGACGAAATCCCGACATGACAAAACATCCACACACTTGATCATTGTTCTTTGTCTCCGAGTGTCAGATTGTTTTGGGGGCCTCATTAATCTTATTGTAGTTTCGCTTCATAGCAAACACCTGGAGATGTTGAGCAACGCTTATGAACGCAACCCAAATGCGGATAAAGTTCAGCGCGGTTGCAGGAAACGACAAACCGCGCCGTGTGCTGCCAGAAATCAAGCTCGATAAATATGCAGCAGTCAAGAAGATATATTGAGTCAATCAAATCTCAGGATAAAAGCACCAAAGCCGTTTTAAAAAGTTGTGGATGTTGGTTGATGTATTTTATCATTTATGCATTTCATTTTAGATGCACTTTATAGGTAAGAAGTTTAAAATCAAAAGTCTCTCAAATGAAAGTAGTCTCCAAGCTCTCCAAGGTTTGTTTGAGCAAAAGTACAGAAAACGTAATTTCATGAAATTTTACTACAATTTAAAATACTTTTTTCTACTCATATATATTTAAAATGTGAATATTTATGATTATTTCACAAAATATTATTACAATTTAAAACTACTCTATTTGAATAAATTATATACAGTATTCTGTGTAATCTACTTGTATGATCACACAGAAAAAATGCATGAAAATATTAAGCATCAAAAACTGTTAGTTTTTATTTAGATATTTAAATCATAAATATATTAATATAAGGCATATTTGAAAAACATATGATTTCATGAAATATTACTACAATTTAAAATAACTGTATTTTTGTCATAAATGTTAAGCATAAAAAACTAAAAGGTTTAGAAACAGAAATTAATAATTATTTTTTCTATTAGAAATTAAATAAATAAATAAATAAATAAATAAATATTAAGCATCAGAAACTAAAAGGTTTAGGAATAGAAATATTCGTAATTCATATATATTTCTATCATAAATATGTTTGTATAAGCTATACAGTATATATGTAATTTCACGAAATATTAAAATTAATGAAATTAAAAATTACAATTACTGGTTTCTGTTTGAATAAATTGAAAATATGATTTTTAAAATGTATTTTAGGTGATTTATTTCTGTGATTGCAAATCAATCAATCAATAAATAAATCAAAAAGAAAGAAAAAGAAAAAAATAATTTCCATAAAAAATATCAAAAACTATTTTCTATTTTAATATATATTGAATTTGAATATATGTATGCATTTCATGTAATTTATTTCTGTTATTGCAAAGCTAAATTTTCTTGCTTTTTAAAGATTTAAGACTTTTAAAAAAAATATTCAGCAAGGATGCATTAAATTGATCAAAAATGAAAGTAAGAATATTTATGTTTCAAAAGATATATATTTTAAATAAAAGCTCTTCTTTCGATTCATTGAAGAATCTTGAAAAAAAAAGAAAATATAAATAAATAAATTTAAACAAGACAGGTCCATATCCCTGACATATCGCCCCCCTCCCGGAAGGTGCGTCCTCGCACCATAGAAACAACAGAGGGAGGCATGGGTGGGAACTTGTGGCGTAGCCAGTGGTGGAGGAGCCCAAGGCGGAGACGGAGCTGATGAGCCAGGATGACGAGGAGGATCCGGAGAGCCAAGGTGGAGCTGATGGTGCTGGTGACCGACAAGGAGGCGTGGATTCGGAAGGCCGTGGTTGAGCCGGAGTGACAGAGGACCAAGGTGGAGCTGGAGGGATGAAGAAGCATGACGGAGCCGAAGGAATGGAGGGGCAAGGCGTAGCCGGAGGAGTGGAGTCCCGAGGTGCAGGATGGTCGACGACAGACCAAGGTGGAGCCGGAGGGACGTGGGAGCCCAGTTAAGCCAGTGGACTGCCAGGCCAAGGTGGAGAAGTGGGAGCTAGGAGGCATATCCCTGACATATCGCCGGAAGGTGCATTCTCACGGCGTAGAAACAACAGAGGGAGAAATGGGTGGGAACTTGGGAGGACGAAGAACAGAGTCTATGGAAGAGACAACGGAGAGAGGAGCCAAGGAAGAAACAGAAGGAGCCTGAGAGAGATGACAGGAGGAACCAGGGCAGACAAGATGGAGAGAGGAGCCAGGGAAATGACAGGAAGGACTTGGAGTAGGCGGTTCCAGGTGAAACCCAGGCCACAGCCATAATGACGGCCCATGGTGGAGCAGACGGCGGGAGGAGCCATGGAGGAGAAAGGGCTAACGACTCCGTTGGTGTTGGCGGAGAACCAATGAGCCAGGTTGACGAGGAGGATCTGGATGGCCGAGGAGGCAAAGGCGTGGATCCGGGAGGCTGCGGTCGACAGAGGACCAAGATGGAGCCGGAGAAATGGAGGAACGAGGGAGCCCGGTGGTGCCAGTGGACTGCTGGGTTGATGGGCCAAGGCAGAGTCCTGGACTCTGAGGCTGGAGGTGGAGACAGGGGATCCTCCAGCCACGACGCCGATGGAGACTGACAGACCAGCAGTGAGCCCACCACACAGTTGGAGGGCTAAGGGTGAGCAGACGGGCTGCCAGACGACAGCGGAGGAGGAGGCAGGAGTGGGTGGGAGGGTACACATTTGCAAGCCTCCAGTCTCTCGGGGATGCCCTTAGAATCAGAGTCTCTCTTTGGGTTAGGCTTGGAAACAGGAGCCCTCTCTGGGCTTAACACAGGAATGGGAGCCCTCTCTAGGCAAACATGGAAACGAGAGCACTCTCTGGGCTGGACGTGGGATCAGGGGTGACAGAGGGCTCCGAAGAAGTAGGGAGTAGAGGGGGGAGGTCATCATCCCAGTCTATAAGATCCTCCTTCATTTTCCATTCACCTAGAATCACTAACAGCTCACCCTCAACCATGTTGTAGGTGGTGGAGCTCCTCTCCGCGATCTCACCGATGTCGGCTTTCTCCCTTTCTCGGACCTGGACTGACGTCACTTGCAGCTCCGGCTCCACGGTGATCCATTGCTCTGTCGCTCCATGCGGCAATGGCTTGTCAACCGCGGCGAGCTCTGGCTCTCAGTGAATGGTGGGCTCGGGCTGCTGCTCTGCACGGCGGGGAGATGGTGGGCTAGGAACTGGGTCTGGCTGTGTCCCGGATCGAAGATAGATGCTCTCCAGACACCGGATGATCACTTCCCTCCAGTTTAATCCGGTGGTGTGTGGGAGGTCGATGGCATGGTGGTAATTCCTTCCGATCCAGAACAATGAGCTCAGTGCAGCATCGTCAAATGGCGTTAAAACTCAGCTGCATACTCCAAGAGGGAAAGGTCTTTGCGGGCAAGGGAGGTGAACTTTGCGGGCAGGGGATCAATGGGGAAACACAACGGAAACAAAAAAGACCGGCAAGAATTGGGAAGCAAAACGGAGGGTGGACACGGAGGTAACTGTATTTGGTCGGGTCTTCTGTCATGGTATGCTGCCGTAGGAGACGCAGAGAAATGTTTAACAGTCTTTAATGAACAAACACAGGGGATAATCCACAACAGGAACCAACACACGTACATCACAAGTAGACCAAAGGAGGAACGCACAGACAGGAACTTAAATGCATGAGGAAATCAGGGAAATACACAGAAATAAACTAATTAAAGGACAGGAACAGAAACGCAAATTGGAGGTCTATATCTATGACAGTTATGAACTTTCTATTAACTAAAGAATATATATATATATATATATATATATATGTATGTGTGTGTGTGTGTGTGTGTGTGAATGTATTTTATGTATTTTATCTAATTTATTTATGTGATTGCAAAGCTGAATTTTTAAAGAAATTAAAACTTTTATTCAGAAAGGATGCATTAAATTGATAAAAGTGAAAGAAAGGACACTTATGATGTTACAAAATATATATGTTTCAAATAAATGCTGTTATAAACGTTCTATCAATTAAACAATCCTGAATGAATGAATGAATAAATACAATTTTCCATAAAAAATATTAAGCTGCCAAAACTAAAACATTTAGAATCCAAAATATCTACATGAATCATATATAATATTTTTTTATTAATAAATATTTGTGTTATCTATACATTTACATTAATAGTATGTGCATTAATAGTAATTAAATCTGCATAAAATGCAAAAAATGATCTTTTACATATTGTAGATAGTACTTTAAAACAAACATAACATTTTGAAAATTAGCTTTGGAAGTTGTGTATGTATTATTATTGCATTTTTAATAATGACATTGTTTGTGAAATGTTTCTAAATAAGATATTTAAATAAATATTGTAAAAAAATATTTCATCTTAAATATACGTGTATGTTGAAGTGCAGCCTCGAACATCGCAAGCCCTAAAAATACATTAAAATCCAAGCACAGTTTCCCTTTCCCCCCGATTATTGCAGTCCAGCGTTTCTTCTTTTATTTAAGATATATGTCATTTCCCATGGCAAACAAAATAATAATTAAATGATTCAATAATGATTAAAGGATGACAGAATTTCCATTAATTTTAACATCTTAAGTTTTAGTCTTGGGTAAAGTGATGAAATCCTTAGAAACATGTAATACGTGACAAGAATACGGCACCAGAGCAGTCTTGTATTAAACACAATAAAATCAACCTATGATTGAACTTAAAACGCTTCAGTAACGTTTGAACGTAAAATAATGCCATTTTGGATGCTGTCAGTACATTAATAATGCACATGTGTGCATATCATGTTGGATTATAAAAGTTAAAACAGCACCAAACCAGAGCTTTAACATTAACTTATGATCTTAAACTCCACAATTTGCCTGAAAAATGATGTGCCACTCCATCCTGGATATGTGTTTTATGAGTTACATACATACACATGTTAATGGCAGGCTTTTGGCTCTCCTAGTCAGGGATTAGCATGGAAACTATGGTTCATATCAGTTGTAGAATGTGTGGCCTGTAAATCTCACCAGAGCGTGTTGTGACACACAACTCCAGCCCAAGAAAAAAGGGTGAGATTCCTGCGAGAGAATGTAATCCACACGTACCCCCGCCCATACATACAGTACACACACCCGGCCCGCCGCTGCCAGGACGGCAATCAGAGAGCTGGTCCTGTTCTGTGCGTCCTACAGGTGCTGGAAGTGAGACTGACAGATAGCGATCCATCAAGCTCTGAAGATTAACAGCTGATAGAGAACGATGAAATCATAAATCTGATAGAAAACCGCCCTTAAGCAACGTTTGTCAGCGCACAAGCCCGGGATTGCTGCGAGAAACAACTTCAATTAAGTTTCATGTTGTTACAGTTTGTTTCACCTCTAAAGTTAAGGGCAGCTTTATGGTTGCCTGGCCAATTTTCATGGACGAAATGCAGTCATTTCAACTGAAAGCCACACAATTGTATGGAAGTTTATTAAAAATTGTTTCAAAATAAAAAATAGTTTAACTTTATTGTCCATTCTGTTTGTCACAGAGAAATGTGTGTTTGTCGCTGTTAAAAGACTAAAAATTGGGAAGGAAAAAGAATTGTAAAAAAAAGTCAGATTTGCAAGATGTAAACTAGCAATTGCAAGAAAAGTCAGAATTGTAAAATATAAACTCTTAATTGTGAGAAAACATGAAAATTGTGAGATGTAAACCTTTTAATTCTGAGTAAAAAGTTGCAACTGTGGGAGAATTGTGCCAGAAATAAAATCTCAATTGCAAGAAAAAAAAGTTGTGAGAACTCAAATTTGCGCAAAAAGTCGCAATTGTGAGAAAAGGTTAAATTATGAGATGTAAACTATATTTGAATAAAAAAAAATAAATAGCAAGAAAAAGTCAGAATTATGAGATATAGACTCAATTTGTGAGAAAAATGTCATAATTGTGAAAAATATAATTTATAAAATAAAACTTTCAGTTATGAGAAAAAAAGACAGAATTACATAATATAACTTTTAATTGTAAGGAAAAAGTCAGAACTGTGAGATATAAACTTAATTTGCAAAAATAAAGTCATAAGAAAAATGTTATAATTGCGAAATATAAACTTCAGTGTGTAAAAAAAAAAAAAAAAAAACAGAGTTGCAAGATGTAAAGTAAATCACAAGAAAAAGTCAGAATTACGAGAAAAGAAAAAAATTGGAATTGCAAAATATAAACTTCCAGTTGAGAAAAAAGACAGAACTGCAAGATGTAAACTGAATTGTGAGAAAAATCTGAATTGCAAATAAATAAATAAATAAATAAATAAATAAAAGAAGGAAAAAGAAAAAATCAGAATTACAAGATAAGATTTAACTGGATAAAAAGTCACAATTGCAAGAAAAAAAAAAAACATAATTGCTAAATATAAACTGAAAATATATAATCTTTCAATTCCAAGAAAAAAGAAAAAAAAAAAAAAAAAAAGACAAAAAAACAGAAATGTAAAAAAGTCACAATTAAAAAGTCTGAATTGTGAGATGCAGTAAAAGGTGGGAACTGCAAAAAAAAAGTCAAAATTGTGAGATGTAAATTTAAATTAAAACATCACAATTGTGAGAAAAAATACAATTATAATTAAAACTCTATTTGCAGGAAAAATGTCAGTTGTGCTCTGAAGAAAAAAGTCAGAATTGCAAGATATAGGCTTTTAGTTATGAGAAAGAAAAAAAAAAAACCCAGACAATTGTGAGATGCAAACTCAAAGATGCAGACTCAGAATTCTAATAAAAAAGGTGAAAATTGCAATATGCATTGTCATAAATGCAGTATATAAAGAAGGACAGTATTACGAGATATAAATGGGAAAATGTATGTTAATTTGCAAGAAAAATGTCAGAATTGCGAAATATAAACTTTCTGTTACAAGAAAAAGACAAAATTGAGAGATGCAAACTAAATTACAAAAAAAAAAAAAAAAAAAAAAAAAAAAAAACACCAGAATTATGAGATGTGAATTCATATTTAAGTAAAAAGTCGCAACTGGCAGGCAAATGTCAGAATTGCAAGATATAAACTCAGTTTGCAAGAAAAGACTCAGAATTGTGAGATATAAACATTCAGTTACAAAAAAAAACATGACATAATGTTCACTTGCAAAAAACGTCAGAATTACGATATTTAAACTCGCAATTGCGAGATATAATATCAACTTACGAGAGAGGAAAAAAAAAACAGAATTGAGAGATTAAAGGGGTCACCGGATGCCCATTTTCCACAAGTTGATATGATTCTTTAGGGTCTTAATGAAAAGTCTCTAATATACTTTGGTTAAAAATTCTCAATGGTTGTGTAAAACAACACCCTTTTTACCTTGTCAAAATGAGCTCTGCAAAAATCATCTCATTCTGGTCGAGGCTGCTTTAAATGTTAATGAGCTCTGCTCGCCCCGCCCCTCTCTTCTCTCTGTGGAGTGACGAGCCTGTTTACTTTAGCCGCATTTAGCCGCGTTTAGCAACTAAACTTGCTAACTAGCACATTATTAGGAAAGACGATCGCAAAGATTCATAGAAAAACCCTTATATTTACTTCTGCTGTAAGTGAAGCTGAATCACGAATGATTCACGCGAACATGGACGGATATATGTAGATCGGTATTGCATTGTCATAATTGTAGGATATAGACTTTAATTGTGAGAAAAAAAAAACAAACAAACTGAATTGTGAGGGAAAAGGGCAAATTGCAAGGTGTAAACTCACAATTGCAAGACAGAAATGTACAATTCTAAGAAAAATGTTAGTATTGTTTTTTTTTCAAATTTTCAAATTTTGCATGCGTGTGACGTTTTTCCAAGTGCAGATTTCACAACAAGTTCAGTTTGGTCACAGAGATTCAAGCTGAGGTCAAGTGGTTGAACACAAGAACGTGTGTGTGGTCATTGACAGAAACGCCGGGAAAGACGTCAGACTCACTTTTTAGCCATCGTGGCCTTTTGTCTTCAGCCATCTCCGCCGCAGTACCTTAGGGAAGGTGTAGCGTTGCTGCAGGTCTCACAATGGACAGAACAAGCGTGTCTGGAGTTTCTCTTGGCTCCTATGCTGAAATGTAAACACGCAGGACGCCTGGCGTCACCCAGCGAGCACCTGGTATTTCAAAGTGGACCCTGACTGTGACAGTCCGCAGGCGAGCTGGACGGCATTATTTGTGCATTTTTCCTTCCCTGGTGTTTTAAACCTCACCTGGTACCTTGTTTAGTCTAAATTCTCGGTAATATACACGACTAGATTGCCACAGACTTCCTGGATTGGGTCTCTGGACAGATGCTGTCCCCGTCACCTCAAACAGGACAAACTTGTAATTAAAAGTGTCATGCTCATTAATATTGAACATTCCTCTCAGGATTTGTTGCATTTGCATTCAAAATCCACTTTTTTCAAATGTTTTATTTAAATAAATGTTATTTTATTATAATATATATAAAAAAATATACTTATATAAAATAAATTTACTTTTTAAATAATGTACTAAAATTGTAAAAATGTTTTAAAAAATTACTGTTATTTTATATTATTTTATTGTATTGATACATATTACGAGAAATATTATGAGAAATGTACTAATTTATTAATAAATGAACTGCAAAACAACATAAAATCAACATAATATGCAACATAATATTATGTTATACATACTTTTATTAAACATTTGTATAGAAAACATATTTGTTTGTATTTACATAAAATTATAATGTGTATTTATCATTATTTAAATGTAAATAGAATATGTAAAATATATTTGTGTATGTTTTTGAAATAATAAATGTATTGTTGATAAATTTACTAGTTTATTTTATTATTTTAATGCGTTTATAAAATACAAAATCAATAAGATCAATTAAATATATTAGTTTTATTTGCATGGAATAATATTAAATATACTATATACTGTCATTGTTTAAATAATGATGTTGTTATTTTATTTTAAATTTATTTTTTGAAATAATAAATGTTTATGAAATACAAAATATGTCAAATGTATGTTTTATTTATATTAAATAATATAAAATATAATGTATATTTCCCACAATTTAAATAAATGCAAATTACTTTTTTTAAACATTTATAAAATATAAAACCAATAAAATATACAACATGCATGTGTTTTATTTGCATTCAATAATATTAAATCATATACATTTATCATTATTTAAATAGTGATGTTATTTTATTATAAATGTTTTTTTTTGGGGGGAAAAAAAAAAAACAAGATATATCAAATATATGTTTTATTTACATAAAATAATATTAAATATAACGTATATTTTACACTATTTAAATAAATGCAAACTTGTTTTATTTTTAATACATTTATAAAATATAAAATCAATAAAATATACAAAATACATGTGTTTTATTTGCATGCAATAATATTTAATAATATATATTGATCATTATTTAAAAATAATGTTTTATTAATAGTTAGTAAGAATTTTATTATAAATGTACTTTTTAAATAAATGTTAATAAAATACAAGATATGTCAAATATATTTGTTTTACACTATTTAAATAAATACAAATTTGTTTTATTTTGAATACATTCATAAAATATAAAATCAATAAAATATACAAAATACATGTATTTTATTTGCATGCAATAATATTTAATAATATGCATTTATTATTATTATTTAAATAATGTTATTTTACTATAAATGTTTTTTTAAACAAATGTATATAAAATACAAGCTATATCAAATATATTTTTTATATATATATTTTACACTATTTAAATTAATGTTATATTATTAAACATATGGCTGTCACAGGTAAAGAAGTGCTGTAAAAAAATCATTCAGTTATATCTAAAAATGATTTTTTCTTTATTTTTCTTATTTCACATCACACACAAGTGAGCAAAGACTGTCACTAATGTCACCGTTTATTCTGCCAAGGACACGTATGAAGCAACTCAAGAAAGCCAATTAAAAATTAAAGTCAACCTGCAATATTTTACACTGTCAGACGGAAAGAGGAAATGGGACGCCCTCAAATTAAATTTTATTTGTCAAAATTGACATCACCCTCCCTGAAGATTGGGCGTATTTGTTGCCTGAATTAAGCTGGTACATTTCTGGCCCGTTTCAGCCGTATGATGTCACATGACAGATTGAACGGTTCAGCGTTTGGCAATCCTCACTGTTGACACGCAGCACGCAGTAAATACTAGGTTTCTGTCAGCGCCGCTCCGACACTTTCCACGCCAACCCGCAGCTAAATAAGCCCACCTCTACGCCGTGACTTTATACAAGCCCTTGCTATCTTTCTAACGCCTAAACGTGCATCAGAGTTACTTATTCATAAGAATGTCTGAGTGCTGCCAAGATATCAGTCCTGATTTCACATCTACTTTTCTTCACTTGAATACCTCCATTGTGTTCTGCTCTACACCTATTCAGCACAGCACTGGCAGCCCAACTGTCTCCAGCACAATTTTTATAGGTAGACAGGAAACAGTAAGTATTGGCAATTCAATACCTATTTTAGATTACATTTAAGTTCTTCACTGTGTGCAGTACAAACGCAAAACCAATGGATGTGCAAATAATGTAACATTTGTAAGTGCAATTTGGCAAATTAGGAACGGTTGTATAAAACAACCAGGAGCAGCAGAAAAATGACAGTATTTTGCAAAAACAGGCCATTATGTTGTGTGTGCCTCCATCTTTCATCTTTTTATTTTTTTGTTTTAAACGTTTTCTAACAGTCTCTCTCAGCGTGGGAGACAGTTATAATTTGTCAATGGAAATGTTAACTTTCTGTTGACAAAAAGGCAGTTCATAGTCCAAACAATACATACGTGACCCTGGACCACAAAACCAGTCATAAGGGTCTAGATTTATGTATCATACATAGACCTGAAAGCTGAATAAATAAGCTTTCCATTGATGTGTGGTTTGTTAGGATATGACAGTATTTGACCGAGATACAATTATTTGAAAATCTGAGGGTGCAAAAAATCAAAATGCTGAGAAAATCACCTTTAAAGTTGTACAAATGAAGTTCTTAGCAATGCATATTATGAATCAAAAATTAGGTTTTGATATATTTATGGTAGGAAATTTACATTTTCGTGAAACATGATCTTTACTTAATATCCTAATGGTTTTTGGCATAAAAGAAAAATCAATATTTTGACCCGTACAGTGTATTTTTGGCTATTGCTACAAATATACCTCAGCGACTTAAGACTGGTTTTGTGGTCCAAGGTCACAAATCATTTGAAGACTGAGAATTTAGTGGGTCACACTTTATTTTAAGGTCCAGTTCTCGCTATTAACTAACCATTAACTATGGTTTTTGCCTTGATAAACGCCTAATTTGCTGCTTATTAATAGTTAGTATGGTATTTGTTAAGTTGAGGTATTGGGTAGGATTAGGGATGTAGAATATGGTCATGCCGAATATATGCTTTATAAGTGCTAATAAACAGCCAATATGTTAATAACAGACATGATAATAAGTAAGTAGTTAATATAGTGAGAATAGACCAATTATCTGTTCGTAAACATTCGGGATGCGCGCGCAGCATGGTTGTAGAAAACCCGGGAGAGATCGCATTTACAGCTAGAGAATTACACGGATATGGTACAAAATACTTAGATCTAAAAAGAGTATGGATTATATTGATTAGATGTCATTTTCAAAATGTTACTCGCATATTACAACAGCTTGTCACCCAGCCATAAGCAATGTTATTCAACTAAAATTGAGTGGGATAGTCTTACAGACCCGAAACAGGGATGATGTTTTTGTGGGCGCTTCAAGTGGCAGTGTTTGGAGCCATGGAATAAAAGAATAAAAAAGGTAAATTTGATTTTATATTTCAAAATCCTGACTTTATTTTCACAATTCAGAGATATATCCCACAAATCTAGAGGAAAAACAACTGGTCATTTTCTCTTTTCCCCTCGGCTCAGAGTTTTTATCCCCCACTTCTGGCTTTTTTTTCCCCTCAGAATTAATAAACTCACTAGTTTTGTTAAATCGAGTTATAAAGTCAGAATTAGGAGATATAAACTTGCATTTGTGAGAAACAAAAATCAGAAGTGTAAGATAAAAAATAAATAAAACTGTTATGTAAAAATGTTAAAGTAATAGGTTTAAATAATATTTCATGCTGTAACTGTAGGGCTAATACAATAAGTCCCCTATGAACAGCATATGTGAATATTATGTAGACCTATTGTTTAAATCAAATTTATGCTTTAAAAGTAGAGTAATCATAGCAGTTTTCATCCATAGTATGTCTGTTTAAACGTCTGCATTTCACTTCAAATATCGTCTTTGACTACAGAATTGTATAAAAATTATTTGCATTCTGATTTTGACATCAAAAGGCTCAAACATATTTTTTTTCCTCTTATTCCATGGATTTTACCTGTTTACCTCCACTTGCTACTAGTGTTTTTCTGCAACCACTATGCGCGCACAACTGCAAATGACGTCACTGTGACGTCTACTCGAAATTGGTCTATTGTTCCCTATACTAAACTGTTATGTTTTTTGGAAACACTTTAGAATAGGGAACACTTATTCACTAGTAACTACAATTTTTCCCTCAATAAATTCCCAATTTGCTGTTTATTAACAGTTAGTAAGATAGTTGTTAAGTTTAGGTATTGGGTAGGATTAGGAATGTAGAATAAGGTCATGTAGAATAAGGCATTAATAAGTGGTTAATTAGTACTAATAAATGTCTAATATTCTAGTAAGATGCATGCTAATAAGCAGTGTTGGGGGTAATGCATTACAAGTATTGTGAGTTACATAATAATATTACTTTATTTCAAGTAACTAGTAAAGTAACCCATTAAAATATGTGAGTTACTTTTTCAAATAAGTAACGCCAGTTACTTTTTTCCCCATTTACTGATTGACAAGCCTCCTGTCGGGAAATTGGGAGTAAACATGATGTGACTGTATTCTAGACTAAATGTGAACATGCATTAATTCATCTCACACACACACACACACACAAACAGATTCAGTATTCCACATAATGAATAAAAAACTGTGAAATGCAAACTCAGAATATGACACAACCCTGCAATAATTAAATATGTTTAATAAAACAAATATCCTTTATGTATTTAATGACATTTTGTTAACCAGTGTCTTTGCTGCTGACCTTCGATGATGCAATTCAACCATACTAATAAGCAAAAATGACTTTAGATAAACTAACATTTGTGCTTCATTTTTTTATAGCTGAAGAGTGATCTTCTCCTGCATAAATGTACTTTTTCTTTCAGCCTGAGGTGAATTCATTTCACTTTTGGTGTAAAAGGGTTTTTACATTAGAATTGTTTTATATTAAAAACAAAGAAGCAAGCCCTGCCCAGATTTAAAAAGTAACGCAAAAGTAACATAACACATTCCTTTCCATAAAAAGTACTGTAATTAGTTACTTTTTCAGGGAGTAACGCAAAATTGTAATGCATTACTTTTAAAAGTAACTTTCCCCAACACTGCTAATAAGCAACTAGTTAAGAAACCATAAAATAAACCCTTTTTTTTTAATATTCACTTTAAGTGCACAAAATGTAAGGGAACTTGTGTTTTAAATGTAGAAATTTGTGCACAAAAAGTGTTGACTTTACATTTCTTTTCCAAAATGCAACTGTTTTTTGTCTTTAAGCTAAACAGTATTGTTACCCTTAATAATAATAAAACAAACAAACAAACAAACAAAAGAACGTTTACATTGTATATTATATAAATTAGTTATATAAAATTATTTAATTGAATTATTCAAATTGTTTTATTTCAGTTTCTGGCCAATATTTCTAATTGTCATTTAAAGCTCACACACTAAATACACCAAAACTGAACTAAAAATTAATAAAAAACTAAATAAAAATATTTAAAAAATTAATACAAAAAAAAAAAAAGAAAGAAAGTTACAAAACCATTAACTAAAATTATATATTATACTGATAAACTGATATTAAAATATTAATAAATACTATAATAATGGGTTAATTATACTAAAATAACAAACAAATAAAGGGTAATTGCATTTTATGTCACACATATTAAAATACAAAATAAAATCATACATTTGAAATCATTTGTTTATTTATTTAAAATAACACAACTTATTGAATATTTGTTATTATTTGAAACACTATTATTGTCAAGTGGTCCAACCAAAAAGAAAGAAAGAAAGAAAGAAAGAAAGAAAGAAAGAAAGAAAGAAATAGATAGATAGATAGATAGATAGATAGATAGATAGATAGATAGATAGATAGATAGATAGATAGATAGATAGATAGATAGATAGATAGATAGATAGATAGATAGTGGATTAATGATACTAAAATAAGACTGGTATTAAATGCAACATGTAATTATTACATCCAAAAATAGGCAAATGCAAATATGTAACAAAACTGTTAAAATTACCATTTATTTGAGTGTTTTTCTGTCAAGAAATAAAGAAAGAGTATATTCCAAAGAGGATCTTTTTATGACTGGTCAATGTTACAAAAACTTTAACTCCAAACAAAATTAAAACAATTAAAAAAGCTGAATGAATGAATGAATGAATGAATAAATAAATAAATAAATAAATAAATAAATAAAAAAAAGTGGATTGATAATACTAAAATACGACTGGTATGAAATGCAAATTGTAACAGCATTTTATGTCATATAAATCATTCACTTCAAAATATTACATACTATTTGTCACACAGTTCAATGCAAATATAAAAGAAAGAAAGAAAGAAAGAAAGAAAGAAAGAAAGAAAGAAAGAAAAGAAAGAAAAAGAAAGTGCTGTTGGCACCAAATGGTTTGTAAAAATACATAATTTCCACACAGGTTTCTGGATCACTCCCGTCTGCCATTGGTCAGACAAACTGACAGACTCACGCCATTGGCTGAGACAACGTTTGAAAACGCCAGAGACATTTACAAGTTGTCTGTCTATATTAAGTTGGGCTAGAAGTTACACACAAAACGCCTCCCTCCCCTTCAACTGCTCTCATTCTCTGAATTTAAATGTGCACATGCGAGGAAGTTTACAAGAGTAGGCTACAAGCTTGAACAGTTTGGAGTTATCAAGGTCACTGGTCCTCCCTCACCGTGTCTACTTTGATTTGATCAAATTAGAAAAGGACAACCCCGTCCTCTGCGCTGGGGGCAAAGGTGTATCTGTATTAAAACACACAGCAAATTGAATTCACAGTTGATGAAACAAATAGATTTTTTCATATTGAGTGAACTCGAATGAAACGAGATGGCCAGCTCGGGGCAAGAATCTGTCCCATCTTTTAACACCGTGCTCAGCGAGATAATTAATGAATGTTTAGAACACGATCTTCGAAAGAGAAATGCTTTAAAACCCCATCACCCCCGCAGGGCCAGATCCTTACCTATTACACGCCAATAAGAAGCTATTTTACATCAGAATGAATCGCAGCGTTAGGCTGAAATGACCCAGTAAAAATAAATATCCGAGCACTGGCCTGTTAAACTCGGAGATTTATCGCGTATCAAACAGCAGACTACATTAAAGAGACTTTCAACCATTTGGACTCATTTTCAGGGACCGAAATAAATTTCCAGTAACCTGTAAGCAGCTGGTTAACTGTTAAACAAACCTCTTTTGTGCGAACAACGTCCTTCCGCCACAAATTCAAATTTCAATTTGACCGTTGAACAGCTGAGACCAAGATCCGTTAATTCAAAAACGTCACTTTACAACTAGTAACGAATGAACATTGAGTTGCTTCATTGAAAGCTTGTATTACTGTATTAAAAGCAGTGTATTATGGGTTAGAGTATTATAGGAGAGAGATGGACTGAACGAGTGCAATTACCTGCATATCTGATGTGGCATTCAGTTATTCATAATCAGATTAAAACATTAATTTGAATGTCCGCTGAGGAAAGCGATAAATGTTCTACTATGCTTTAGGGCTGTTATTAATGATTATTTTGGTAATCAAGTAATCTGTCGATTATTCTGACGAATAATCGGAAAATTATTTTTTAAAGTGAACAATAGCCTTTAAAACGACTTAAAATACATATGTAATAGCAATGAAGCAATAATTAGTTAAAATAAAGTATCAAAATCAAGTAATCACATGGTCTTACGGAACAAAACTGTTAAATACATAATGCATTATAAACAACAGAGCTAATGTGCATTACGCATTATAACAAATGCCTGCAGAGGGCGCCAACGGCCTGACGGTTTTTTAATACTTTATTACGCGATCTAATCCGTCGTTAATACTGACTCAATATTTAATTCAATTGTCCACTTCATCTTTAAAATTACACCATTTCCTTATGATATAAAAACGCTACAGCCACTGTAATTTCTTGAATATGTGAACATCAAAATGTGTAAACTCAGAGTGAGGGTTTAAACTTTTATTTTGAAATCGTAATGAACAGTTAGCATATTGAAAAAGACAATGGTGCATTCTCCTGTGTTTGGGTAGGCTTATAAATGATTTACCTTACAAATCTGATGAAATAGAGCATGTTGCGTTCCCGGATGAACGTTATAATAAACTCAAACTCACAAAGACATGCAGAGATGGAGTTTGAGATGCTCCACACATGAAAGTTAAAATGATAACGGTTTGTGGAGCAGCATTTACTGTGAAAGGAGCCGCTCTGAGATGCACATACGTAAACTACACACATGTAAATAATTAAAGCGCATAGATGAATTTTGTTTGTGAATTTTTTATAGCATTATGCTTTATTATGCTTTTTAAATAGGTTTAATATGTAAAATGCGCCACTTCCGGTATTTTGCCAATTACTCGACATGGGCAAAATGCAATCAAGGATTTTTTTTAATCGAATACTTGAATAGAATCGAGGAATCGATGGATCCCTACTATCCTTTCATCAATTGCTCAGTGCATTTGTTGGCTGCGTCTTACAATCTGTTGATAAAAGTAAAAATAACTTCCTTGTTTACAACCCTGTTTCAGTCTCTTTTAATATAAAAGTCTTTGCCGCAATTGAATGGCGGAATAATGTAACTAAAATCACCATCGCAAACACAAACCCAAAATTTCCCAATACTAAAAACTATTAAAAACTAGCTTATTATTAACTATATAAACTATTATTTATTGAGTAATAATACTTAATAAACAACAACAGCTATCACAAAAGTTGCTAGGCAATTCAGTCAAAAGTCCGAAAACGGTGACGCAAATTTTCAAATAGGCGCTATCTTTATTAACAAACCGCATATTTGAAGTCTGAACAAGTACATTCTCACCTAAAAAAATCTTAAAACTACATTCACTGACAAAAAACACATAATTTATAAAATTATAGTGGATTTGGACGTCCGCCATGAGAGAAATACCTCAAGCGGAGTGATACAAACAGTAAGTCGGTTAGAGTTCTGTTGTCACTAGAATATTGCACTCATATTGCTCTCAGCCAATCAGATTCGAGGACTAGAAAGAACTGTTGTATAAATAAATAGTGGGAGGGTCTTATGGTGATCAAAAGCCTGTCACGTTATAGCTTTCAAATTCATAACTGCATGCCTTTCTATCCCGCGAATGACGTCCGTTTGTTAAGGTCCATTAATGAACCGTGCTTTTTCTTGGTCTAACTGACCTCAAAATTTAACTTTAAAATCAACAAGCTGCTCCAAGTCACCCAGAAAGCAGCTTGGCTCTTAACTACGTGCCCTACGGCCAGCCACTCGTCCTGTTCACGGATGTCATGCTTTTGATTCCATGGCAGGATGGGCACCAGATAAACCTTCAGGCTTCACTCGGGGGAGGAACACCCACATGGCGGGTGTGGGCAAACGCACTGACGCGTCTCCTGCCATCAGCCAGATGGAGGTCTCTGTCGGAATTTCACACCCTATTGACAGTGTCTTTCTGTCTTTTCTTCTCGTCTGTTTGTATTCTGTCTTCTCAGTTCTGACTAATTGGAAAAAGAGGT
The DNA here is from genome assembly GCF_022985175.1 of Labeo rohita. Lineage (NCBI taxonomy): Eukaryota > Metazoa > Chordata > Actinopteri > Cypriniformes > Cyprinidae > Labeo > Labeo rohita. The sequence continues at coordinate 11,931,014 of NC_066890.1, forward strand.
GTACAGTCATGGCTAAATCTGCTGTTTTGAGTGGAATCCTCTGTGTTTAGGTTGTAGACAGAGACGAGTTGGTGAAAACGAGAAAACACTGATGTAATGCTGTGGTTTTATTATTACTACATTTATGTATATTTAACTCGGTGAGTAAATCTCCAATTTTTAACTATGGGGTGTTTCGTAAAACTTGATGAGATGCTCATTTTTGTCCCATCTATTAATTTATCAAAAAAACAAAAACAAAAAAAAGCATTAAAACAAAAATACAACACACATTTTATACATACATTGACTTGATCTCTTCTGTGATGAGCATGTTTTTATTTTCTGCATTAAAATACTAAATAAAGTTATATATATATATATATATATATATATATAATAATTAGTGCTTAGTAAGTACTACAAAGTCAGTAGTAGTACATCAAAAGTACTTATTTAGTACTAATATTTAATATTAATATTTAATATTTGAAAAACTATAATTACTAATAACCATAAATTTTGCCCACCAGGTCAAAGTCATGTGGTGCAATCAACGTCAAGAATAAAAAAAAAAAGCAAACATGCTTATTTAGTACTAAATCAGTACTTAATAAGTCCTAAAAAACCATTAATATTAAAAAATAATAATAACAATAATAATTAAAAAAAAAAAAACTATGATTAGTAATAAGCATATATTTTGCCTGCCTGATCAAAGTCATGTGGTGCAGCCAACATACAGAATAAAAAATTGTATATGTTTTTTTTTATTTATTTATTTTTTATTAATAATAACAAAAGTGCTTATTTGGTACTAAATGTTCATTAATATTAAACACACACACACACACACACACACACACACACACACACACAAACTGTGATTATTAATAATATAGATTTTGCTTGCCAGGTCAAAGTCATGTGGTGCAACCAACATGCAGAATAATATATATATATATATATATATATATATATATATATATATATATATATATATATATATATATATATATATATATATATATATATATATTATTTATATAATTATAATTATAATTATTTTTTTTTATATTATTATTTTGTTATATTATATATTATTTTTATTAAAATAATAACAATAACAACAACAACACTTATTTAGTACTAATTTAGTACTTGATAAGTACTAAAATGTAATTGATATTTGGAAAACTATGATTAATAATAACCATAAATGTTGTCCGCCAGGTCAGAGTAATGTGGTGCAACCAACATGGAGAATTAAAACAAAACAAAACAAAACAGAAATCCATGTATTCTTTTTGAAAATATGAATAACAAAAGTGCTTATTTAGTACTACCTTTGTATTTAATAACTACTATATATATATATTGCCAGGCAAAAGTCATATGGTGCAACCCACATAGTCATGTGATCCAATCAACATGATTAACATAATAATAAAAAAGGACTTTTTATTATATATATATATTTTTTCTTTATAACCTTTTTTAACAGTCAAGGTTAGCCCAAGCTGAAAATGTCATGTGGTGCAACTCCATCCAAAAATACTTAACAACAGAATAAATCATATTTCTAATGTAAATGTGCTCAAGAAGTAAGAGAAATATTTTATTAATTTTTACTTGATGGTTATACCACATGACAAATTGAAACTAAATTAAAACATGTCTTGAAAACGCTACAAACATTTGTCTAAATGAAACCAAAACAATTTTAAGTACTCAACCCATGCAATTTTTTTTTTCCTTTTCTTTGTTGTTGACACTCTTAATTATCATTGGCCAATCAAAGCACAACCTAATAAACCACCACTTTCAGGTCTTCCAGGACGGCCAACCCGGAAAGCCCATGTCTGAAGCGTGACTGGGTGGGCGTTCATGATGAGATGAAATCGGTGGAGGGGATCTGAGTTAATTAGCTTAATCAGATCGGTTGGAGGGGGAGGGGCCGTCAGGTGCACTGGGTGTCCCGTCCTTCAGCTCTGAGATCATCGGATGCCCGTGGCGTTAATCCCCCAAATTGAAAGGTGCCCGCTCACAGGGGTTAAAATGGCACCCGCTTCCGATCCTGCAGGACGAGAGAGCGAAATTGAATTTTGGTGCCAAGACTCCCCACGCCCAATGCTGATTGAATTTGCGCCCACAAATGCGATCTGGTGTGACTGGCAGAAGGAGGAAACTAGCGACTTGCTGCCGACTTTTCACTTCTGAATTCGTAAATATGAGTTTGTTGCGTTCAAGTGCTTTGCTGTTGGAAAGAATGGTGTCATGGAGGACACCAGGTTCAATCTTGCCTATTTCATAGCCAAAATCTCATTAAAGCTAAAATGTGTTTAGTCAGAATCCAATGAATGATTATTTAGTGGAGACACCTTCCAGCAGCTAGAAGCTCAGGTGGTCTGTTTTCACTCTCTCTCACACACGCACAAAAAACAAAAAAGATTTAAAAAAAAAAAAAAAAAAAAAATCTGGCTTAATTCCATAAGTGTTATTGCACTTTAATCCTAATGTCATTCCCAGATCACATCTCCAGGGTACGAAGCTGGGTTTGTTTCTGAAGGCCTGCCATTTTGTCTGTAAGTAATTGTAGCAGCACCTTGGGGGGATTCCATTAAAACACTCTTATATACCACCGTGAGGTAAAACGATTACCTGCGGTTCAGAGTCAAGCTAATCAACACGCGATCTTTATGATGTATATGCAACCGCTAAAGTGATATTATAAAGTGATATTCTTTTGACTTCAATAGGAGAAATCACACGCACTAATTTATTTCGACCTCACTCAAGCTCAGTGTTTTAAGCAAATGCAATAAGCATTTGCATACTGAAACACCTAATTCATACCATCCATATTTCTCAAAACATGATGTACACAGACTGGAATTAAATATGAAATTATGTTCTTGTCTTCAAGGTAGCATTTGCAAATCGATCATAAATATGCAGCTTTAAAAGCAAGTATGTTTTATACATTTAAATAAATATTTCACTCAGTTTGCTCAAAATGTACTCAGGTCATCCAAGATGTAGATGAGTTTTTGTCTTTATCCAGTTTGGAGAAATGTAGCATTTAATCACTTGCTCATTAATGGAAATAAATGGGTGCCATCAGAATAAGAGTCCAAACAGCTGATAAAAATGTCACAAGTAATCCACACCACTCCAGTCCATCAGTTAAGAAGCCAAAAGCTGCATATTTGTAAGAAATACATTTATTATCAAATTTATTATGTTGCTTCTGGTCATCTCATCTTAATCAGGAGAGAAATATGCACAGATCAACCACTGTTTACAAGCTAAAACAGTCCAAAGCTGTTTTAAATTAATATTGTGATATTTTTATCACCTGTTCAGACTCTCATCCTGACGGCACCCATTCACTGCAGATGTGAGTAAAGCTTAAAGTGAAAAAAAAAAAAAAAAAAAAAAATGATGAAAATGTTCATGAGTTTGTTTCTTCATCAGATTTGGAGAAATGCAGCATTTGATCACTTGCTCACCATTGGAAGTGAATGGGTGCCGTCAGAATGAGAGTCCAAACAGCTGATAAAAACATCACAGTAATCCACAAGTAATCCACACCACTTCAGTCCATCAAATTAACATCCTGAGAAGTCAAAAGTTGCGTGTTTGTAAGAAATAAATGCATCATTATGGTATTTTACATTTCAAATGGTTGCTTCCAGTCATCTCGTCTGAATCAGGAGAGAAATCTGCACAGATCAAGTACTGTTTACAAGCTAAAACAGTCCACAAACGTTTTTTAATAAATATTGTGATGTTTTTATCAGATGTTTGGACTCTCATTCTGATGGCACCCATTCATTGCAGAAGTAAGTAAACCTTAAAGTGGAAAAAAATAAATAAATAAAAATTAAATTTGCTGTTAATTGACTCATCTTTAGGTCATCCAAGATGTAGATGAGTTTGTTTCTTCATCATATTTGGAGAAATGTAGCATTACATCACTTGCTCACCAATGGAAGTGAATGGGTGCCGTCAGAATGAGAGTCCAAACAGCTGATAAAAACATCACAGTAATCCACAAGTAATCCACACCACTCCAGTCCATCAAATTACCACCCTGAGAAGTCAAAAGTTGCGTGTTTGTAAGAAATAAATGCATCATTATGGTATTTTACATTTCAAATGGTTGCTTCCAGTCATCTCGTCTGAATCAGGAGAGAAATCTGCACAGATCAAGTACTGTTTACAAGCTAAAACAGTCCACAAACGTTTTTTAATAAATATTGTGATGTTTTTATCAGATGTTTGGACTCTCATTCTGATGGCACCCATTCATTGCAGAAGTAAGTAAACCTTAAAGTGGAAAAAAAAAAAAAAAATAAATAAATAAATAAATTTGCTGTTAATTGACTCATCTTTAGGTCATCCAAGATGTAGATGAGTTTGTTTCTTCATCATATTTGGAGAAATGTAGCATTACATCACTTGCTCACCAATGGAAGTGAATGGGTGCCGTCAGAATGAGAGTCCAAACAGCTGATAAAAACATCACAATAATCCAGAAGTAATCCACACCACTCCAGTCCATCAGTTCAACGGCTTGTGAAGTGAAAAACTGTGTGTTTGCAAGAAATAAATCCATCATTAAGATGTTTTTATTTTGAACTCTCGCTTCTGGTCGTCGGGTCTGAATCAGGAGAGAAATATTTACAGATCAAGCACTGTTTACAAGCTAGAACAGTCCAAAACTGTTTTAAATAAATATTGTAATGTTTTTATCAGCTGTTTGGACTCTCATTCTGACGACACCCATTCACTGCTTAAAATGGAAAAAAAAAAGAAAAAGAAAGAAAATTAGTTGAAAATGTCTTCACTCTCAGGCCATCCAAGATGTAGATGAGTTTGTTTCTTTATCAGATTTGGAGAAATGTAGCATTACATCACTTGCTCACCAATGGAAGTGAATGGGTGCCGTCAGAATGGAAGTCCAGACAGCTGATAAAAACATCACAATAATACACAAGTAATCCACACCATGCCAGTCCATCAGTTAATGTCTTGAAAAACCAAAAGCTGCGTGTTAGTAAGAAACAAATCCATTTTGGTCATCACTTCTGGCCAAAATACAACTCCATGATCTACAATAATGCTTCCTCCACTAAAATAATCCATCTCCTATTGTCTCTTACATCAAAAACCCATCCACATTTTTGTTTAGAGCTGTTGTAGACTGTTTTGGCTTATAAACAGTGCTTGATCTGTGCAGATTTCTCTCCTGATTCAGACCAGATGACTTTTTCACTGGAGAAAGCAATATTATGTATAGAGGACTCAGTGGCTTAAAGTTAAAAAGTCTTAATAATGGATTTGTTTGTTACAAACATGCAGCATTTGGCTTCTCAAGATGTTAATTGATGGACTTGAGTGGTGTGGATTATTTGTGGATTACTGTGATGTTTTTATCAGCCGTTTGGACTCTCTTTTTGATGGCACCCATTCACTTCCACTGGTAAGCAACTAATGTAATGCTACCTTTCTCCAAATATGATGAAGAAACAAACTCACCTATATCTTGGATGACCTGAGAGTAAAGACATTTTCAGCAAATTTTCATTTTTTTCACTTAAAGGTTTTCTCACATCTGCAGTGAATGGGTGCCATCAGAATGAGAGCCCAAACAGCTGAAAAAAAAAAAAAAAAAAAAAAAAACATCACAACATTTATTTAAAAATGTTTTAGCTTGTAAACAGTGCCTGACCTGTCCATATTTTTCTCCTGATTCAGACGAGATGACCAGAAGAAACAATTTTAAGTAAAAGACGTCTTAATGATGGATTTGTTTCTTATAAACACACAGCTTTTGGCTTCACAACATGTTAATCGATGGACTGGAGTGGTGTGGATTACTTGTGGATTACTGTGATGTTTTTATCAGCTGTTTGGACTCTCATTCTGACGGCACCCATTCACTTTCATTGGTGAGCAAGTGATAAAATGCTACATTTCTGCAAATATGATGAAGAAACAAACTCACCTACATCTTGGATGACCTGAGAGTAAAGACATTTTCAGCAAATTTTCATTTTTTTCACTTTAAGATTTACTCATATCTGCAGTGAATGGGTGCCGTCAGAATGAGAGCCCAAACAGCTGATAAAAATGTCACAATATTTATTGTATTATTTACTGTGATGTTTTTATCAGCTGTTTGGACTCTCATTCTGACGGCACCCATTCACTTCCATTGGTGAGCAAGTGATGAAAAGCTACATTTCTCCAAATCTGATGAGGAAACAAAGTAATCTTGGATGGCCTGAGGGTGAACTCATTTTCAGCCTTTTTTTTTTTTTTTTTTTTTTTTTTTCATTTTTGGGTGAACTGTTCCTTGAACAGTATAATAGTATATAATGAAATTTTGTGAAATAATTAAGTTGTTTTTTTTTCTGTCCATTTCTTCTGTCCGCAACACAATCTGCTTTTTTTATTTAGACGATGTGCATGGTCATATAAGCTTGTATCAGTTGATACAGGCCTTTTTGTCTCATGCACGCAAGTAAGTAGGTCCGTTAAGAGGTCACTTCCCTCATCAAATTGAATTTTTATTCAGGCTATTATTTATAAACCAAACAGCACGCGTGCTGAGTTTTAAATACATAAAACTGAAACAATGAAGCCGCTTGAGGATATTTTTTTCTGATATCGCTGAGGTTTGAAATGAAATGTGGGCTCTTGTAAGTAGATTGCGATGTAATTTATCTTGTTGAAATGTGGAAAGACTGCCAATGCCTGCCCTGAAAAAAACAATGCCTTCAATACAGTAAAAACAGCAGCAGATGGGTTACAAAACTCAGCCTGGATGAGTACTTGTCCCTTAACCTTGACCTGAAATGATGCAAAAACACAGTGCGGTAAGATCATAATTACTATAATACTGATATTATTTAAAACTCCTAATCTGAATGATTTCGGTCTCTTGAAAAGCCCGAATGTCTCTGACCAAGCGTCAAGTTTAGATGTGTAATTAGGTTAAATGAGCTCCGTAATGAAAGTGTTGGAATTCTAGGTGATGTCATAAATAGAATGATTAGAAGCGGTGCGATACGGCGCTTTTTTTCCTAATAATTCATTTTGAAGCGAGGCTGAAGAGCAGCAGAAATAGCTCTAATCACTTGAGGCCTCTGGTTTGAAGTGTTCTGCCTCTTCAAACTCTCCCACTTAATGCTTTTAGAAAAATATGAACTATTAATTGCGAATAATCACCGTGGCCTAATTACCGCACATTTTGCAACCAAACTTTTCGCCCAGCAAAACGCACAGTGCTGATAATCTTGTAGCAATTGTAGTTTTATTATGTTTTCCTTCATAACTTATAGAAATCATATATGGTAATATTTTAATATAAGGAACATACACGAAGAAAGTTTAGGGTTTGTTATTTAAAGTCAGCAAGGATGCATTAAAAGTATCCAACAATATAATAAAAATAATATTGTGAAATATGTTTACAATTTAAAATAGCTGTTTTATATGTGAATATATAGTAAAATGTAATTGATTGCTGTGATCAAAGATGAATTTTCAGCATCATTACTCAATCATCAATGCTGAAAACAGTTGTGCTGCTTCATATTTTTATAGAAACCATGATACATTTTGTTTCCACCCCCAGGAAGACAGTACTTATTTGAAATAATTTGAATAATGTTAAATAAATAAATAAATAAATAAATAGTAAATGCTATTAAAAAAAAAAAAAAAATAGTTTCTTTTAAAAAAAACAAAAAAAACAAAACAAATAAATATAAATGTAAATTAATGCATGGACTAAAATCTATATTTTTATTTACTTGAAAAACAAATAAGTAAATAACTAAATCTATTTAAAAACAAACAAACAAATAGTAATATTATAAATACTATTATACATCAAGTAAAGAATACTGATTTAAACAAATAAATAAATAAATAAATAGTAAGATTGTAAATGCTATTAATGCATAAAATAAAAAATATGAATTTCTATAAAAACAAACAAACACATATAAATGTGAATTAATGCACTGACTAAAATCTATATTTTTATTTACTTGAAAAACAAATAAGTAAATAAATAAATAAATCTATTTAAAAACAAACAAACAAATAGTAATATAAATATTATTATGCATCAAGTAAAGAATACTGATTTAAAAGTAAATAGTAAGTTTGTAAATGCTATTAATGCATAAAATAAAAATATAAAAAAAACAAATATATATAAATGTAAATTAATGCATGTACTAAAATATATATTTTTATTTAAAAAAACAAATAAGTAAGTAAATAAATATCATTAAAAACACAAACAAATAGTATTATAATACTATTATGCATCCAGGAAATGATACTGAAATAAATAAATAAATAAATAAATAAATAAATAAATAAATAAATAAATAAATAAATAAATAAATAAATAAATATTAAGATTATAAACACTATTAATGCATCAAATAAAAATATTGACTGCCTTAAAAAACAAACAAAAATGTCATCAGTGCATTGAATAAAATATATTGATTCCTTTATAAACAAACAAACAAACAAACAATGACATTATAAATGCTATTAATGCATTAAATAAATATTAAAATAAATAAATAAATAAATAAATAAATAAATAAATAAATAAATAAATAAATAAATAAATAAATAAATAAATAATAAATAATATCCTTAAAAACAAACAAACAAGTAGTAATATTATAAATGCTATTATGCATTGAATAAAGAATACTGATTTAAATAAATAAATAAATAAATAGTAAGATTATAAATGATATTAACGCATCAAATTAAAATATTGATTTCTTTTAAAACAAAAACATAAACAATAAATAAATATAAATGTCAATGCATTGCATAAAATATATACTGATTTCTTAATAAATAAATAAATAAATAGTAAGGTTATAAATGCTATTAATGCATCAAATTAAAATATTGATTTATTTAAAAACAAACAAACAATAAATAAATAAATAAATAAATAAATAGTAACTTTAATGCATCAAATTAATATTGATTTAAATAAAAATAATTGAATAAAAAAGTGAATGAATGAATGAATAACTAACCAACTAACTAACTAAATAAATAAATAATAAATACACTTATTTAAAAAAATATATATAATTTGTTAACAGTAACAAGTTTATTTAAATAATTTCTTGGAGGAAGACTTAATTTTGCATTTGCATTTAATACAATAAGTCAGCATGTTACAATTATGAAAATGGTCACTGAGAAAATGTGAAACCCACTGTATCTCACATAAGCATGTTCATCAGAATAACAATAATATATTGCTTTAAAACTAGCATTACAGTGGGACTTCAATAGACTTATTTAAAATGGCTCAAATATGTCACATAAAAAAAAAAAAAAAACTGACGGACTAATCAGTCACAAACACATTAATCATCCTTCGTACAATAATGAAATAATTTGTCATAAACTAATTTATACAATTGTACAACAAAGTACAACAGTATAGTTGTTTATGATTGAAGAAGTGACGCAAGTCACTATATTCTTTCCAACTGTTAATAGACAAAACAGCACAGGCTTTACATGATTTACATGATACTGTGTCATTTCCTAATGCCAGAACACTGACATGTCTTCCCCAAACACCAGACCAAACCCCAGAGTCGTGACTGAGGATCCCTAGAGGTTTTTGCACAGGATGTGATGGAGACCAACTGTTTTTTACAGCCCCTGACCATGACTTCCTTCATTAAGTCACCTCTATTGGGATCTGCTCTCCTCAAGACTCCAGACCTTGTAAAGCCGACCATTTGTCCTCGACAAATTACCTCTGCCTCAGTGGAGCGCCGCAATAAAAGCCCTTCGCTCGTCTTTTAGCGGCTCGCTGTTGTCTTGTCATGTCCGGCTCTTCCTCGCTCGCTTCTCACGTTAATTACAGGCAGACGCTCGCTCCACAAGGACGATTTTTTAGAAAATCAATTTATCCGAGTTTATTACTTGTTAATTTAATTTCAAAGTCCTCATTTTTGAATGGCACTTCCCTGTGGTTTCACTCGTTTCATCCTGCTCTGCTTTCCAAAACTCTTCGTGTTTATTTATGAGCGTTTATTTGAAACAGAAAGCATTATAGATGTCCTTACTGCCACTTTTGATCACTTTAATGTGTCTTTTATAAATAAAACTACTAATTTCCTTTAAAAAAAAAAAACTCGTTTAATTTCAAGCCGGCTGTCTAGACATTCCCACTGAGTATGAAGGTGTGAGGTTTGTAATGCTGCTGTCATTTCAAGTCATTAGCTGTCATTTTTCACTCTTTCAAGGAAGGAACGAGCGAAGCCCCCAAAGACAAGACACGTCGGCCATTTGCCCTCGAGCGCCAATCTGCATATCACAGGTTTAGTCTGAGATGAAAGGGCTTCCTGACAGCTGCTACATGCTCGTGCTGTCTGGACACTGACGCTTTTAGAGAGCTTACACTGTTTTCTCTGCTTTACCTTTGATTTTGTGGTTTTGGTTTTAGATCTGTGAGAGGTATAATCAATATATGAGGACTTTTGTAAGAAGTGATTGCTTTAAAACCATTTGAGTGACTGGAATAGATTAAATATATCAAAAAAGATGGTGATTTTTGAGACAGGGTGATAAAAGAAAAGAAAAGAAAATTAAATAATGGTTGAAATTATAGTCAGTATTTGTAGATTTAAATAAAAAGAATATATATATTTTTTAAATTGTGCATTTACAATATAATTGTTGTACTGAATTATAGTAATATTTTAATGTTCTAATGTGAAATATTTTACAGTAAATTTCATAGGGAATGTCAAATATATATATTGGGTAAATCCTAAAATAAAATAAAATAAAATAAAATAAAAAAGTTGAAATTATAGTCAGTATTTGTATATTTAGATACAAATATATATGTATGTACAAAACACTATTTTTATTGTATTATAGTAATTTTTCAATGTTTAAATTTTAATTGTTTTATAGTAAATATAGTATACATAGTATATAGTATTTATAGTAGTAATATGCTTTTTTCATATTGCAAATATATATATATATATATATATATATATATATATATATATATATATATATATATATATATATATACTTTAAATACACTGTATGCTTTAAATATATGATTCAATATATAAAAGAGATGGTAATTTTTAAGATTGGGTGGAAAATAAAATAAAATAAAATAAAATAGTTTAAATAGTCAGTATTTGTGTATTTAAAAAATAAATTAAAAAATAGATTTTATATAAAAAAGAGATGGTGATTTTTAAGATTGGGTGGAAAATAAAATAAAATAAAATAAAATAGTTAAATAGTCAGTATTTGTGTATTTAAAAATAATAATAAAAAAATAGTATCTTTATATAAAAAAAGATGGTGATTTTTAAGACTGGGTGAAAAATGAAACAAAACAAAACAACAAAAAATAAATAAATAAATAAATAAATAAATACATATATATGTATATAGTCAGTGTATGTGTATTTAAATAAAAAGAATACCGTTATATTTTATATTCTTATTAAAAAATACACTTTTTTTGTATTGTATTACAGTAATTTTTGGATGTTTTACAGTTAGTTTCATTGGGAATGTGCTTATTATTATTTTTATTTTATTTTTTCATATTCCCTACATTTCATCACAACCAAGCACGTCATTTTATGATTATATAATGTTTAGTTTTGTGTTACTTTTATAATTAAACATAATGTGAATTGCACAGCTCAGATCATTTTGTTTTTGAAGAATATAATAGTAATTTTGATTGTTTTTGGTTTAATATCACTAAGAGGCATAATGAGGACAAGATAGTTTTTTTCTAAGAACTGTATGCTTAAAATCAATTGAGCACCTGGAATAGATTAAATATATAAAAAAAGATGGTGATTTTTAAGTGGGTGAAAATAAAATAAAATAAAATAAAATAAAATAAAATAAAATAAAATAAAATAAAATAAAATAAAATAAAATAAAATAATAAAAGTAAGTAGTTGAAATTATAGTCAGTATTTGTGTATTAAAATAAAAATAATATATTTACATTTTTATTGTACAATACAAATATTTTTTTAATGTTTTAATTTTAAACGTTTCACTGTAAATTTCATAGGGAATGTTTTTACCTTTATTTATAATTATGTAATGTATAATTTTGTATTACATTTTATAAGTAAATATAATGAGGATTAATCATTTTTGATTAATTTAATAGTAATTTTTCTCATATTTTTGACTGTGTACCAGTATTAGATATGGTTGAGATCTCGATTTGCTCTCCATTTAATCTTAAAAAAAAAAAAAAAAAAAAAAAAAAAAAAAAAAAGATATTAAATGTAATTTCTTATTTTAATTTGTAATTAGTCCTTAGCTAACAGGAAATGAGAAACTAGCATTCTGGCAAAGTTCACTTGAACAAACATTCCCTTATTAGTTTGTTCAAAGTTATCAGATCTCTAATTATGAGTCAAAACATTAGCAGAAAAACATTAGTTATGTATCGTTTATGGAACTTTTTTTCCCCTGTTCGTGTAACATTTTTAAAATGTCACTACTTGCTTTAGTATTTTCAGAGAACATTCAAATTGTTTACAAAATTCAGAAACGGAATGTTCCCATTGCACGACCAAGAAAAAAAGATTTTTAAATATTTAAAAGCGGGATGTTTTGAGCATTCAGAAATAATGTCCCTATGAGTCTGCAAAACATTCTTACCGCATATTTTGTTCACTGGGTATTAGGTTTTCAGATTTTTTGAGTATGAAAAGACTTTAAATGACCTTTTTGTGTTTAACGCAGTGATAGTGTTACTGTGCTGTCTGTAATCACGCGCTGTTTGTCCTGTAGCGTCACGCATATAACAGGAAGTGAGGCAGACTGTGGCCTCAAAAAGACGCGAGGCACCAGGATGTGAACCCTCTTTATCTAGCCGAGGTTGTGCAGTCAGATAGCCATCAGTCGAGTGAATTCGCCTATGAAAGTACATTTGTGTATGTGTGTGTGTGTGTTTGTGTGTGGTGAGAGTGTGTGAATTCACACCATCGGGAGTCTCAATGAGATTCACAGCTCAACTCTCAAAGCAGATGTACCTGTTAAAAAATCATTTGCTCTGTTAGCATAATTTGGCAAGGTGAAAGTATAAATTAAAACTGTGACTATCAGTTTTTATTAGCGTGATCCAAATGAAGAAAACATTGCCACTGGTTATGAAAGAGCACAGGAGAGTCATCAGTTTTTTTTTTCTCCAGTGAATATTTCTGTCACTTAATACCAAAAATGTAAAACAAAGAAGTCACCATCCCAAGGCTGTTTTTTAGATAAAATGTGAACAATTATGAAAACTCTCAGTTAAAATGCATGCAAAGATAACAAACCATTGCTTAGACTAAAATAAATCGACAAATGAGAAAACCGTTTAAACTGTTATCATTAAAAAACAATGTAAGCTTTATATATTCTACCATGGATTTATTACTATAAAACATGCAAATTGGTTTGAGGCTTTCAGTGTGAAAATAACCTTAATGAATTCCTTAAAAACTAACAGTACTTGATCAGAATCACTGCCAGGATGACCAAATTAAATCAAATAACGAGCGATAAACCATTACTTCAAATTTACTTGAGCTAACCTCTTTGGTGAAAGGGAATTAGGGCAGAGTCTTTGTATAATACAGTTGAATTGGAGGATGCTGGTGGAAAAAAGGAACAGAACGCATGACAGAACAGATACAATTAAGTGTGGGAACGACTAATGAACCGCAGCTCCTGCGGTGAAGCCATTTGAAATGTTCACACTCTCGCAGTCATCTCTCGGCGTTTGTTTTGGAGGCCTTCCACACTCGCCTGCCGCCGTCGAGGCTTCTGGATAATTTAACGTGAGGGATATTATTATTTAATCGACTATCAGGAAATCAGCCTTTGTTAACACAGTGAGCTGTCAGGAGAGAAAAACAGCAGAAGTAGAACAGCAATAATCATTAAAACTGGTGGTGGAAAAAGGGGTTTGATTCTGGCGATGTTCCATGTGTATTCGTTGAAAGAGAACTGCGTCATCATGACCTTTGTTTTCACTGCATTTCTGTTGACTGGAATAGAAATGTTGCAAGTGGATGTCAGGAAGAATCACAATAGGATCATTGGAAATACGTGTCTACATATACATATATGTATGAAATATACACTGGAGGCAATAAAACTTTATTCCTTTTCGCACAAAGTATGATCTACACACAGTTTAGATTAATAAAGCCTAATTTTCACACAAATACTCGCAGAATATTATGTTATGACCTCAAAAAAAATGTAACATCCTGTGCAATTTGAAAACGAATACTTCTAAATGTTATCGTCACATATGTGACGTATAAGTAGCATGGGTATATCAAAATTAATGCCAAAAATCATTAGGATATTAAGTAAAGATCATGTTCCATGAAGATATTTGGTACATTTCCTACCGTAAACATATCAAAACTTAATTTTTGATTAGTTAATGCATTGCTAAAAACTTTATTTGGACAACTTTAAAGGTGATTTTCTCAATATTTAGATTCTTTTTTAATTGTTGTATTTTAATCAAATATCATCATATTCTAACAAACCATAATTTGTAAAAATTGACCCTTCTGACTGGTTTTGTGGTCCAGGGTCACATATATAGCTTCATACGTGTGATGTTTCTAATCTAATTCAGTAGGTTTGACCTGTAGTTCACACAATACAACACTGCACTTAAATGATGAAGAGCTCTGTAACATGAAACTACAGTTTGACGAAACAGGAAGTTAAAATAGCACGGCTGCATCAACACATGTGTTTTAATATCATTTTTGGATTTGTTAACACTATTGTAGTGTGTTTAGGATTGGGTTTGGTGTAAGGGATATTTCCAACACGATAGAGCCTTAACCTTTAGCAACACTCTCTGGATATTTTAATTCTGGACAGCCGAGATACGTACCTGAAGCAGCATAATAAAGACACAGTAATACGTTCCTGTACCAACATAATAAAAACGTGCCATGGTCACGTATTGAATGTGTGTTTTAGCGCCACTCTCTGGATATTTCACTTTGGAGCTGGTGCGAAACGTGCAGTTGGTACGTAATTACGATGTTGAGAAGATGTATATAGATGCACATATTTCCAATGAGCCTGAAGAGTCAAGCATGTTTGGTGGTGTAAGTGTGTAGAAAAATCTAATTTAAAACTTGATTTAAAATGTGTAATTTAAAATGTAAGTAAAAGCAATTTTAATAGTAAAACTCCAGTTTTAATAATTTAATAAACTCCAGGCCAGTAGGTGGCATAATTGCACATTTTAGATTAGTTTGCATAAGAAGAATAAATGTTTGCTTTTTTGTGTTAATTCATTAAGCTTTGATTTCAGCATTGATTTATTATGCTTTTGGCAATTTATTAAACATTAAATTAAAAGGATAGCTTACCGAAAAAAAAAAAAAAAAAAAAAAAATCTCTCATTAATTACTCATCCTCATGTCGTTCCAAACCTGTAAGAACTTTGTTCATTTTCGTAACACAAATTAGGGTTAGGGTTATTTTAAATGAAATCCAAAAGCTTTCTGACCCTGCATGGACAGTAACGCAACTACCATGTTCAAGGCCGAGAAACGTAGTAAGGACATTATTAAAATAGTCCATGTGACATCAGTGGTTCAACCGAAATGTTATGAAGCTACGAGAATACTTTTTGTGTGCAAAGAAAACAAAAATAACAACTTTATCAATCATTTCTACAAGTCTTCGACACATATTTACGAAAGTTCAACGACATATTCAGAAGTAGAACAGTAATAATCATTAAAACTGGTGCAAAAAATAGTTTGATGCTGACGATGTTCTACGTGTATTTATTGAAAAAAAAAGAGTCTTCATGACCTTCGACTTCATTACATGGCTATTGATTGGAATAGAACTGTTGCAAGTGCAGCAATGCAGCAATACGTGCCTGTACCAGCATTAAAAAAATAAAAAATGTGCCACGGTCACATATTGAATGTTTGTTTTAGTGCCACTATCTGGACATATCACTTTGAAACTGCCGCAAAACGTGCAGTAAGGTATGTAATTATGGTGTTGCAAAAATGTATACAGATGCACGTATTTCCAATGAGCCTGAAGAGTCAGGGATGTTTGGCGGTGTAAGTGTGTAGGAAAATCTAATTTAAAGCTTGATTTAAAATGCAAAATTTAAAAATGTAATAAAATTCTCTCAAAATACGAGAAGAACGATCAGAATCAGGAGCAATTTTAAGAGTAAAATTGTGGCAGGTACTGTGCGACAGCTAGAGTTTTAATCTCCAGGCCAGTAGGTGGTGTAAATGCACATTTTAGGTTGGTTTGCATAAGAAGAATAAATGTTTGATTTTTGTATTG
Source organism: Labeo rohita (assembly GCF_022985175.1). NCBI lineage: Eukaryota > Metazoa > Chordata > Actinopteri > Cypriniformes > Cyprinidae > Labeo > Labeo rohita. The sequence goes on from NC_066890.1 coordinate 11,947,430, forward strand.
GTTTATTATACTTTTGGCGATTTATCAAAGGATAGTTTTATTCTCTGACGGGTCAAGAAAAAATATAGAGCTAAGTATGTTCAACATAACAGTGAAAGCTAACACCATGTTTCCTAATGGTTTCTCCCAAGGGTAACATGTAAAGTGTGAAAAGCAACGGTCCTAGTACTGAGCCTTGTGGTACCCCACCTGCACTTGTGATCGGCGTGATACCTCATCATTCACTGCTACGAATTAATGATGGTAAGATAATTAAGATTTAAACCATGCCAATGCAATTCCACTAATGCCAGCATAATTGTGACCATGGATCACAAAATCAATCATAAGGGTAACTGAGATTTATACATCATCTAAAAGCTGAATAAGCTTTCCATTGATGTATGGTTTGTTATGATAGGACAATATTTGGCCGAGATACAACTATTTAAAAAATCTGGAATCTGAGGGTGCAAAAAAATCAAAATATTGAGAAAATCCCTTTTAAAGTTGTCCAAATGAAGTTCTTAGTATTGCATATTACTTATCAAAAACTAAGTTTTGATATATTTACGGTAGAAAATTTACAAAATATCTTTATGGAACATGATCTTTACTTTATATCCTAATGATTTTTTGGATAAAAGAAAAATCAATAATTTTGACCCATACAATGTATTGTTGGCTATTGCTTAAAATATACCCGTACTGCTTATGACTGGTTTTGTGGTCCAAGGTCATAATTTTCTAGTATATTCAAAAGTATGTTGTGGTCAATAGTGTCAAACAAAGATCCAGTAGCACTAATAAAGAGAGTGATTGTCAAAAAATAATTTTAACCAAATGAGTTGGTTACTATGAGATGGCAATTTTGGTAGCGACTCATATATTCCAAAGAAAGGAAGGCTGAGAAGGCCAGAAATGATCCAGGAAGATGTGTTATTTCACATAGATGGTTTAGCGTAGTGTCCTGTAACAAAAAATGACACATCATTATTCTTGTCCACCTGCAGAAGAAACGTTGACCTTCCTGGAAATGGACTTGACCCCTTTAACCCCTTAAAGATCCTGCAATCACAAGGCTCGGCTTGACCCCAGGAGCCCAGTCAGACAGAAGCTGTGTCGCTGGAGGTCACATCGGCGATCAACTCTGCGAAAAGCCTGCTTAACCTCAAGACCAAATCCACCGAGAGAAACCGAGCACGAGTAATCGTTTCAGACTGGTCATCCACTGACTTCGATTAAGGAGAAAACAAGGAAAACTGGCCATATGTGCTTGTGGTGGGCGAGGAATGCCACCCATTTTGTTTTTAGAACGAGGAGGTGGAGGGAAAGAGATCATGTTGAAAAGGTTTCTTAGGATGCCAGCTCCGAAGGAGATGTTTCATGCTTTGATTGAGCTATTTTTAATGCTGATTGTCTGGGCAGGCATGCAAAACAGACCTTGGTCATTATGTGATCGTTGCCCTTTGCAAAAACGTCTGGGAGACACATGTATCTACATTCGCAATAGCATCCAAAGACTGCCAGTATTCAGATACACCCAAAAAAACAATCCAGATCTCAGCGGCTTTCTTCGTTTAAACTGAATCTGACATGCATTAAGTTAAACCAAAGTATAGATTCTGGATCTGTTTGTCTGAGCTTGAATGAAGGTATTCTTTCCCCTTTACATCAGACTGCTTCCACTTCCCCTGATTGGTACCTCACACACGTCGTTCAGTCATTGGGTCACTGCCTACAAATTGTTACATATCGATGAAGTCACAGGGATGATTTCATATAGCCTCAGATTTAGTAATCAGCATGTCTTAAGACAGTGCGGTCAAATCCATCCGTGGCACCCGCAGGGGAGCGGTCTATTGGGAAAATGTTTTTTCTTGTCTATGTGGAACCATGAGGTTCACATTAGGCATGCTAGCACATAACTTAAATGCGATACATGTAAAAACAATGGCATTGAATGATCACCAACATTAGTATTATGTTTATACTGTTCGATCATATGCTAGTTCAGTATTTGAAACTATACTAGATCCAAAAACATTATAAAAATGTACAGTACATTGCTAAAATTTCAAGCAGTTAGTCTTACTTTTAAAATAGTTTTAAAAAGATATTTTACAAATCCGTCCTCTAGATCTACCTTATGCCACAGTGCATGTGTCTTTAACTATTCAAATGTCCAACCCCACTGGAGAAATATCATTCCATTACAGAATAAAACTCAGACCCAGAGGAATTTTGAGAAACTCTGACGAGATGAGTAAAGACAGTCCATATCTTCTCCACAGCTCCGTGATGTCAAAGAAATCAATCAGTCTCCACTACCCAAGTAGTTCACTAGTTCACCCAAAAATAAAAATTCTGTTATGAATTACTCACCCTCATGTCTTTCCAAACCCATCTTTGTTCATCTTCGCAACACAAATTAAGATATTTTTAATGTAATCTGAGAGGTTTTTGACCCTGCATGGACAGCAACGCAACTACCATGTTCAAGGTCCAGAAAGGTAGTAAGGACATCGTTAAAACAGTCCACGTGACATCAATGGTTCAATCGTAACTGTCAACGTAAATAATGTCTTTATTACAGAATTTCTTCTCCTCCGTGGCAGTCTTCGACGTGCGTTCATGGTCAGAAAGCTCTCGGATTTCATCAAAAAATATCTTAATTTGTTGGTGCCGATAGCCTTGTGGGCAGCGTGCTGACATACAGTGCTGTTGTGTGAGTTTGAATCCCAGCTCAAGGACCTGATCTTGCCCCCTTCTCTCTCTCCCACTTTGCTTCCTGTCTGCTATGATCTGTCCTATAATAAAGGCAAAAAGGCCAAAAATAAATCTTAAAAAAAAAATATATATATATATATATATATATTAATTTCTTAATTTGTGTTTCAGAAGATAAACGACAGACTTGCAGGATTGGAACGACATAAGGCTTCCATAATAGTAATTAATGACAGAATTTTCATTTTTGAGTGAAATATCCTTTTAAATTTGGCTAAACAAGAGAGCTCTGTTTTCTGTGAAATCTTTATTCCCAGAAAGGAGTGGTTTTGTAACATCAAATCCTCTGACCCTTTCTTCGGCCATCTGAGATCCAACTGTCAGGCAAGTAAATAAGTACAGTGAGAAAGCCTCTTTGTGTGATCTTCCTCTGTCAGCGAGAAGATTGGTCTTCTTAAAAGCGTTCGATGGCCATGGATCAATCAAAATCTCTGCTCCTCACTGGGTTTTCCCCAAGAACAGATTGAGGACACATTGAGTCTCACTTCAGCTGATCTGAGCCTGGCTGTCAGATGCGCCCATTGAGTGGCACCTTTTGAAGTTGGATTAAATGTTTTAACATGCATATGTTTGGAAAAGGAAATAAACGCAGAGTAAGGCGAACGAGAGAGAGAGAGGGACAGAAAGATGTTCTTGTAAGTTTACCAAGTGTGGGAGCAGGAAAGGAGAAAAAGGGGGAGAGAATGGAGAGTTAATTCCCCAAGAGGGATCCTGCTTGGGCATTAATCTTCACCGTTTGACAGCTCTGAAAGTTTTTTAGAGAAGCACTGTTTCCTTGAGCCATTATAATGCTTCACTCAAGCAAAACCCCCTCATAGACGGGTGGGGTGGTCCCTGAGGGAGGACTCCTGTTTGATTCTGCACACCGCTGCCTCACGGAGGCCGATGTTGGAGGGTTAGGAGTGAACAGGAAGCTTCGGACACGCTCACCATGTCCGCTTCACACTACTCTTCCCTTGTCTGATCTGCTCTGAAAGTAAATGATAAGCAGTGTACACATCCCTGGACATCCTGTGGAATCTCTTTGAAGTTTCAGGAAGAATATTACTCAATGTCCAAGAGTACAGATTAAATTCAAAGCATGCTTTACACGTTATATACATATAAAAGGGGGGGCTTTGTAAACTCCTTGCCCATTAAACATCCAGCCGTTAAACACCCTCGGTATATATTTGCATAAAGGGGACATATCAATTACGCTCGCAGTAATGTCATTAAACGCTGGTCAACGGGAAGTTAAAAGTGAGAACTTCACCCAGTGGGAACGGGAGTTCCTGTGCTTCCTGTAGAAGGGCAAAATATCCCTCTCTCTGGCTCAGACTCTCAAATGCACCTCATACACACAGCTCATTGTCTGTCTGGTTCTGCTGCAATGCTCTGACAGGGCTGCCAAGGGACTGTGCTTGCTGTCACTGGATGTCCTTCAAAGAGAAACGGCCCAGATCCTCTGTGTCTGGCAGAGAATTAAAATTCAGCCCAGCCACAAGCAAGGGTCAAGGCCGGTGACCACACTGACCATTGCAAAATCAGCCAACAAATTAGTTTCTTAACCTGTAACAGTTCAAGGACAGTTACTGTCTGTAAACAGAAGCGATAGAACGGAAAATTTACGATGCAGTTTGACACAAACGCAGAGTCCTCATTTGATACACAAGTATGCAAAACTTGCACCAGTTGTCCTCAAGGTCTGCAGTGCTGACGCTTACAAATCCACAGCTTTGTGTGGTCGGCGCTGGTGGTTGAAAGCTTAGAAACGTGCTGTGCAGTATCACCTTGATGACTGCTCAGTTGAAACCCTTGGTTAATTACTCTCCAGCTCTTTCCTGTTTCACAAGGAAAGTGGGCCAAGTTTCCACTCTTCGGTTCCTCTTGTTTGAAGTGGACCCCTCTCCAGTTCTCCTTTTCTTTAGCTCATCCACATTCAAGCACGGCCTAGTCTCTTAAACAACACGGCCCCTTCCCATTGTTCCCTTGCGGGCACCTTTGACCACATTGTGAGGGCCTATAAAGGATGCACACTGGAATGTGCCCACACTGGGGCTTCAACCTAGCAGGGAAAGCGTTTGTTTAATTGCCTGTAATTATCTTCAAATTGGAAGGGGGTGAGGGAACGCCGCATGTGTGCTCAGCTTGCCGTGGCTCGTTACATCCGAGAGCCCGTTGAGCAAATCCGAAAAGAGGCATGGGAGATGCGTATCTAAACCAACACAGAACTGTGGCATCAAGCCACTGGGAAACGAATGCGCCTGTTCGAAACTAGAACACATATTGTTGTCCTCTACATGGCCATGGATGCGTGCCAGTGCAAATTCCACATTTTTTCATCTCTCTCAGTGACTTTGAACTGAGCGGTAAGTGGCAGTTGGATTTTCATGGGGTTTGATAGATGGACTTGTATAACAAACAAATTGTTGGGACATAGGTCCATGTGAAAGGCATTAACGAAACCAAAGGCATAGATCATCCATGGTTCATACTGCTGAAATGCCCCACCATGAAAAGATTACGATCTAAGACACCGATGCATACTTGCTTTCTGCACCAATGCCAGATTTCATGACAAATGGAATAAGTACAATCATGCCTTGAAATGGGCATATTGGCTTGGTTCTGTCCTCCCGATCCATTGAAACGCCGTCCATCATCATCAAAAGTGTATTAATAGATAGGACACAGCGATTGGATGCAGTGGTGGTGATGGATTGGTCCAGCAGCTACGCTTGGGGTGCATTTCCAGAGACTCCAACGCCAGACGCCATCGTAGACAGATGAAAGCAATGGCCTGGCCTGACCCAGAGATTCTCAGTCTTGGGATGAGCCCAGTCCAGACACATGCAACCCAACCCTGATTGAATGATTGAATGAAATTGGCCCTTGAAAAAAGGTCATCCCTCTTGGTTTGGCTGTTCAGACCCCATTAAAAGGCAAGATGATACATAACCCAAGTAATTCGTTTTGATGGTTCAGCTGAGTGGAAGTCGCTTAGTCTTTTTTCGTATTTGACCCCACTGTTGTCAGATTTGTGTCATGCCTGGCATCAAAAAGACATCTGGGCGGCAATGGGAAAATTGTGCTTTCTCTATCTCTCAACACCGGTCGGTTGAAGTGCTGATAAAAAAGTAAAGGACACTGGAGAGAAAAGGACACTACACTTTCTTGTGACTGTGTGAGTAATGGCCAAGCTTGGGTGGCCTTGGGATCCAGTCGAGCTGATCAATACCTCATAATGTTAACAAGTATTCCCCCTCTTTGTAGTCCCAGAAGAAATCTATTAATGGTTTTCTCCCATTATCACCCTTTTATGCCAGTTAAGACAACCAATCAATTCATAACAGAGAAGTAAAAATGAATACCGAACGAACATAAAAGAAATCAATCTCAGCAGAAACAAAGGGCACTTGGGATTTAAAGATCACTCTTGATAGTGCTATGTATAATGGGTTTTAATGCAACACCCTTTTCAGAGAAAAGTATTTCTTTGATGTGATTAAACTTTCTTGAGGCTATGTCAGAACTTGTTTCGCAATTTATTACGGTTTGATATTTTATCGTTCAGACAATAATAGTTCAAAAATGTTGGCAGAAGGAGGGTGATGAAATTATGTTTTTTACTTATTAATAAATCTAACATTGAACTCCATCTGAGGTTAAAGCTGAAACAAGTTTCACTGCATTTGTTTTTTTTTTTTTTTTTTTTTTTTTTTTTTTTTTTAAAAAATGATGTGGTGCCAGTTCTTTATGCATTCACATAAGGTGAGGGATGTGGCAATCTGATGTGGCACATGTGGAATTTTCATCACAGCGCTAATCCAAATAAACATTAATGCTACCATGACAAGGATGAATGGTGTAGGGAAAGGCTATGGGTGCGTCCCCACAACCTGCAAAATTCTCATTTCCTCCATGTGAAATCATATAAAACGGATAGTTCCAGCTCTAAAATCTGACTGGATGAGCCATATTCAAAGTCTTTGTTAAAAAGCTGATATAAACACTGTTACCTCACATCATTTGAACAATATTAGGCTGTTTACATGCATTTTAAAATGAAAACGATCCTTGTCTACACTAGTGTAGTTTCACTGTGTTTCAGAAACAATCTCTGTTCATGCTACACAACCGAAAACACGTCACATGGCCATTCATGGAAGTTGTTTGCTTATCACTGGCAGGTGCAGCAATGAGCATGATGTTATTGTTTACACAGTCATCAATGATATGAAAAGCGAATGTGGCCAGCCATGCAATTGTCTTCAAAAGTCTTTTGTTTTGGTGTTTTACACTGAAATGCAACCCCAGAGTTTTCAAACTAAATCCAGGGTTACCATGTTTTCGAAAGTCTCAGTTTTTGAGGGCCGAAAATGCTGCCGTAGTATAAACAACAGGTGTAATCGTTAGGGGAGGGGGAAAAATTAATTCACAAATGAATCACAATTCAGTCTTCTAGCAATTTGCATCGATTCACAAACTTCAAAAACAATTTCACGATTTTCTAATTACTATGATACTAAATAGAAGAACATAATGTTGTCGGAACAAAACAGCGAAGGAGGAGGAAAAACAAATACATACTGTCCCATTTTCAGCTAGGGCAAGTGTTTGGAAAAAATATTATATTAACTATTGATCTTTTGGGAAGTGTAAAATATTTTTGATTTATTAGGAAGTTAATAGTTAATAGGAAACAGTGATTTCTTGAGTCAGGACCACCCGTACTATAGAATTGTTTATCTGGTGTGTTCAATGTCCAGTGAGCACAAAAAATAAATAAATAAATAAATAAATGTTAAAAATTGTTGAAAAACTGTGAAGCGTGATTAAAAAAAAAAAAAAAAAAAAAAAAAAAAAAAGTGAATCCATTTTTAGTCGAGTTTTTGAAAATTATACCATTATCACCTTTGTAAAATACACAAATGCAAATCTGTGACATCATTCTTATTACATGTTTATTCTATAGCTTTGTGTGCAAATGTGTAGTGTTTTTTTTTTTTTTTTTTTTTTTTTTTTTTTACAAAGTGACATCGCCTTCTACTGGCCTCGCATGAATAATCAAACATTTTTTTTTTTTTTTTTTTTTTCAAATTAAAAACTTTTCAGTGCTTTAGTACATTGTTGTCATGCAAACTAAACCTGTGTGTACCAGAAGTTCTGCAGATGCCATCTTCTGGAAAAATGTGGGAATTCGTTATTAAGGCTTACAGGATCAGTTCACTCAAAAATTTAAATTCTGTCATTAATTACTCACCCTTATGTCATTCCAAACCTGCAAGACCTTTGTTCATCTTCGGGACACAAATTAATGCTACGTTTACACTAGTGCGTCTTTGTTTTAAAAAATGCATAACTTTTGCTACAGTTATGCCTGTCGTTTACACTACTCCGACGTTTTTGACCCTTGAAAATGAAGAATTTTGAAAACGCTGCAAACTCCATTTTAGTTTGAAAACCCCAGGGTTGCATTTCAGTGTAAACGGACCAAATTGGAGATTTTTGAAAACAATGATGTGGCTGCCAACATTCACTCTGCCTATCCTTGACAATCGTGTAAACAGTAACAAAATGCTCATTATGGTCATGTGATATGTGTTTTCGGTTGTGTATTGTGGTCTGAGACCATTTCTGAAACGCACTGAAAACACCAGTTTAAATGAAAATCACTTTCATTTTAAAACGCCGTTTTATAACTACTAGTATAAACAGGGCTTAAGATATTTTTGATGAAATCCGAGAGCTTTCTGACTCTGCATAGACAGCGATGCAAGGTAGTAAGGACATTATTAAAACAGTCAATGTGACATCACTGGCAACATTTTTGTTTTCTTCCCACACAAAAAGTATTCTCCTAACTTCATAAAATTACGTTCGATTACATTTTATGTTGTAATGTCACATGGACTATTTTAACAATGTTCTTACTACCTTTGTGGGCCTTGAACGTGGTAGTCACATTGCTGTCTATGCAGGGTCAAGCTTTTGGAATTCATCAAAAATATCTTAATTTGTCTTCCAAATGAATGAAGGTCTTACAAGTTTGGAACGACACGAGGGTGAGTAATTAATGACAGAATTAGCATTTTTGGGTGAACTAACCTTTATGGGATTGGATGAGTGCACTTGTTATTGTCCATAGTTTGACTATCCCCTTAAATAGGATAAAAAGAACGACTAACTGAATTAAACTGAAACTTTATAAATATAACTAAATATAAAGTAACACCGGTAAAGTAAAGCAGCTTTCCTTCATGAGGCAGACAAGACTTCCATGTTCAGGAAAAAGCTGGATATGAGTGTGTAGAGAACAATTTCAGGCACCGCCCTGGTCTTTTCCTAATTCTCTTCCTCTCCTCTTAAGTGTTTCTCTTTGTGCAGTCTATCGAAAAAAAAAAAAAAAGAAACAATTAACCACAAGTTACTCATGCATTACAGGGATTTTATCGCAATTACAGAGAGTTTAAGCACTTAGCTTTGCGTTGTAACTGACAGCAACCCTTAACCACAACATGACCTCTCATGGTTTATTGTTTTATTTTCTTTCAAAGCATAAAAGATAAAAGTAGTTGTGCAAACAACAGTTTGTTGAGTCTGCAAATTACGACTTCTAAAACCCTCTCCTCTTATATTTATGATTAGTGACACAAACAGGCTTGAATTCTCACTCACCCAGACCCAACAACTTTTGAACTTACATATTATCTTGAGGGGGTCAGGGCAGTGTAATACGCTTAGTAAAGGGGGTATACATACCATATCATCTTCCCCTCCAGATGTGTGGCCGGGGTCAGGACAGTGTGTGTGTACAGCACGCCCCGGTTCTGGTGGTCTAGTGCACTGAGGAATGTCACACTTGCTGGCACTTGACGCCACTGACCTGTCACGATGACGAATGGTGCGATACGGACCCCCGCGGTCCCAAAGCGCACAGACCCCTGGAGCAAACATAAAACCGTTCCCCACTCGAGATCTTTATTAAGATTGTATTTTAAGCCTTCCCACTATGTCACCTCCTAGTTTATGTGTACATCCTGCATAATTCATAACTTCACTTGTTTTGCAATGGTCAGCGTTATGCTAAACGCATAATGTGATGGCATTATGCAAAACGGGAATTGGAAATAAATAAATGAACTCGATTTCTGCATTACTGGAATGAATCTGAACGTTTATTTTAGACTCAGGTTGTGTTTCCCAGGAACAGATTGGTTTCACTGTCTGACTGGTGTTAATTTATGTTACCTGCTCTGAGTTACGCTCGAATTGCAATCAATGGAGCCACGGCTGCGAGCCAGAGATTGACCGGTATTGAAAATCTTTTTCACCAGACGACTTGGCCTCAGTCTGCAGATATATCTAAATCGAAGCCTTTAACCCTGTCATGTTTTTTTCAATTTAACTGCATTTGCTGCAACGTATGGACTCGGGAGAAGTGTGATGCAATGCATTTGGCTTTGGTGTTTGGATTTCATGATGCTATTCCATTCATATTTTCCACAGGCAATTTATCCTGGAATTTGAATTTCTCTCAGCAAAAATGCAAACCCATTCCCACACTGGGCACACCGCAATTTACCTCACTCGCAGCGGAGGAAGACACACAAACACTCGCTCTCTGTCTCTCACTTCACACACGCACTTGTACACACACTAAATACCAACCTTCTGGGGAAGGATTTCTTTTCCCTTTGGTAAATCTGCTGGTAATCACACACATATATCAGCGTAAGCTTTCGGTGTCAGCGCTAAAGACACGCAGTGGAATATTTCTATGCAAAAGACAAGGCAGCAATTTAAAACATTGAGAGGGTTTTGCGAACGACATTAACTTGACAGTAATGATGACACTTTTTCTACTTTTTAACTTGTGGCATGCTGAGAAATGCACTGGCAGGGACAGCTCCGGTTACTTTTTAAATCAAAATTTTCTCAGTCTTTTCCAATAATAAGAGAAGGAACTTTTAAAGTTTTGGTTAATATTTCTACCAGTCCATTTGTCACATTGGAAATGGAAAAGGAAGGTCAGGTTAAGCACAATGTGGGATACAATGTTCTGCACAGTGTGTTTGCTTCCAAACACTGCATATGTTGGCAAATATATTCGTTCATCTGGGTTATCCATCAATACAATGTTTTTACACCGCTCATACTGTATATGGCAGAAATAGTACAATGGTAGTATGACAACAGTAACTCAAAATGGCATAAAAAATTAAAACCAGCTGAGCTGCTGTTGTTGCTGTCACATCGCAGTCAAGCACTAGTTCATATTCACATCGCTCTGCCAAATCTGGTGCCTGACAGGTAGGTTTTCAACTAATAGCGCACAGACATGACACCAACGCAGAATACATAGAATATACAGTTTGTATGTGATCACCCAGTCACAAAAAAACAAAAACAAAACAGAAAACTCTCACTACAATAAAACATCTACTATAATGAATGAATGAATAAATGAATATTATTTAATTTAATTATTCATGCTCAGTTGCTGGTTATGTTTAGGTGTGGGTTAAGGGAGAACTTTCATGCTTTGCTTTTTGTTCTAAATATAGTTTGTTTTCATAAGAATCACACTTCAAATTCATATGAAATTGACACATCGTAAAATATATTTTCTCATGAGATCGAGTTGGAAATCCCAGCACACTCTCATGACAATTTATAACTATTTTATGTTTTGGTGAATTGGTGGCTAATTCATATGTTTCCATACAATCCCATTTGTACATTTCGTACAAAACGTTTACACCCAACTGATGTTTAGGGGTGGAGCTTTCTTTTTTTAAATAAAAATTATGTTTCTTTGAAAATCAAGGAATAATCATGAATTCATATGAAATCAACAACTTGTAAAATATGAATGTTTTCTCAGATTGGAAATCCCAATACAATCTCATGGCAGTTTGTAACTATTTTACGTTTTGCAAACTTGTGGCTAATTCTCATTCAATCCTATTCCTATTTTTTATTTATGAATCACATCATATTCTATGTAAGCCCGTTTCCGCCACTGAAGAAAAAAAAAAAAATCCAATTGCGACTTTCATCAACTTTTTGCGAGTTTACATCTCGCAATTCTGACTTTTTTCTCAGAATTGCATTATATAACTCCCATTTGCGATCTAGTATTGCGTAATATAAACTTGCAATTGCAAGACGAAATTGGCCCACTTTCTAGTATGTAAAGTATACTTTTAAGCATAACAGAAGTAAACTTTGAGTACACAACTAGTTTGCATCTATGTTTTCAGTTTGTGCTGCAAGTATACTAAAAGTAAACCTATAAGTATAATGATAGTTTACTAGTTAAATACTTTTAGTACACTTTGAAGTATAGTCTCAGTAAACTACTAGTTTAATTGTTTTATACTGCAGGTATACTCGTACGTTTTCTTTAAGTGAACTTTACATCATACTTTAAGTATACTACTATGTCCCTATATAGGTATTAATTTGTATATGTATATTTGTATATATTTTGTTATATGAATATCTTTGAACAAACGCTAAAAAATACTAATTATGATAATCAAAACACAGATGGAGTTGATCAACATCCCAAATCATGACAGTCATTATTACCTCTTCATGGGTCGACATTTTATTCTGTAACATTATACAGTTTTACGTATCTAGGGTTTTGATGCTGTTTATGTCTGACGATTGTGATTGCACATCACAAAAAATGGATTCTCAGAGCACAAGTATAGCTCAAATACTTAGACTTTTTCTAAGTATAAATCAAGTATACTTAAATGTCATTTTAAGTATATTTCTGAGAAGTATATAAAGCACATATCTGGGAAGTACATAAAAGTATACTGAATGTATTTTTAGTTTAAAAGAAGTATACTAATAGCGCACTTGAATAAACTTATTTTTAGTAACCCTAACCCTAACTTACAATTGCAAGTTAATATCTTACATTTCTGAGAAAAAAAAAAGTGAGATATAAACGCTTAATTACGATAAAAGGTCAGAATTACGAGATACAAACTTGCATTTTGCAATAAAAAAGTCAGAATTAAAAGTTTATATCACACAATTTTGTCTTCATAACTTTATAACAATTGCAAATTTCATCATGCAATTCTGACTTCCCCTTACTAAAAATTACTATACTTTCAGTTTATTTTATTAAGTATACTTTTGTAAAGGTCAAGTATATTTTTAGGTATACTTTATGTAGTAAGTATACAAATATCAGTGTACTAGTAGTATACTTTTAAGTGTACTATTTCAATATTCCTCGGGACTAAATTGGCCCACTTTCTAGTATATAAAAGTATACTTTTAAGTATATTTTAAAAGTATATCAGTAGTACACTTTGAGTACACAACTAGTTTACATCAATGTTTTCAGTTTGTACTGCAAGTATACTAAAAGTGATCTCACATTTATACTTTTTTATGCATTTTTAATACACTTTGAAGTGTAGTGTCAGTAAAGTACTAGTTTAGTAGTTTTATACTGCAAGTGTACTTGTAAGTTTTCTTTAAGTGAACTTTACTACTATGTCCCTGTTAATTTGTATATATTTTGTTATATGAATATCTGAACATACAAAACATCAAAAGAAAGAACAGGGCATCTGCTTGTAAACAAAAATATTTTATTCTAGCTTCATGCATTCTTTTTTAATGTGGGTTAGTTTCATATATATATATATATATATATAAAAACATGAAAAAATAAATAAATAAAAGTCCTTTTAAATGCATTTGTATCATTAGAGATCTTCATCCTTGATTTTGTATCTGACCCTATCCTGTGCATTTAAAACTGTATAAGCAGAGAGTTCAGCTATAATTTCAAGAGCTTTTATCTCCAACTGGGGCTTTCGCTGATATTTGCATTAAATTACTTCTTGTGCTTCAACATCACATAGCCTATTATCAAGAAAGCTGCAGCTGGCTTCTCAACGTTTAAAGTGGTCAATCATCCACATTTAGACACTTAACACTCATTCTGCTCAAAAGTGGGCACTCTTCAGTCCGCGGAGGTCCACTTCCCTTCAGTCCTCATAATCCACAATCGTGCGGTTGTTTTACTGTCCCACGCTGTTTTTCCTTCTCGGGACGCTGCTTTGATCTCCGTGGTGCTCTTAGGGTTTAATTGCCCCTTTATTTGTGGAAGCAATGGACCCTGATAGTGCAGAAGATAAGGAAGGCTCAGCTGAATAAAAACAGTTGGCTACTATTAGGACTGGTCCAAGTGTTCCCCATGGGTTTACTGTGCTGAGCTCCAGACAGCAGTGACTGCAGCCTACAGCAGCTAAACAGCCGTCGTTCCCTGCTGCTCAGCGCAGCCGCTCGAAATTTAATTACAGCGTGTACCCATCTGAGTACCTGCTAATAAAGAGCCCCATTTAATATCTTTATTGTTAGATTAAGTATTGGCTTATAGATATTAATGATGTTTACTCCGTTATTTATCTGCACTGATTGTATATCTGTATATTTGTAGCAATAGCCAAAAAAAACATTGTATAGGTCAAAATTATTATTTAGTTTTTCTTTTATGCCAAAAATCATTAGCTACCATCAAAACTTAATTTTTGATTAGTAATATGCATTGCTAAGAACTTCATTTGGACAACTTTAAAGGTGATTTTTTTAAGATTTTGATTTTTTTGCACCCTCAGATTCCAGATTTTCAGTTGTATCTCGGGAAGGGAAGTCGTATTTGACTAAAGTAAGGTAATATTGTTAAACAGATAAAACGTTTTACATTTCAGCAACTTTTAGCGTGTCCTTCATCTCTGACTTGGTTATCCTCATGCTTTTTTTATCACATAAACACTGGCACTCACTAGGTTTTGATTAATATGATTCACACAAACTTTAGTTCAAACTATTTAAGTTCTGTTATAAAATGCTTGATTGTCTGGTGTTTCTTAAACGTTTAGTTTCAAATTATTCCCCGTAAAAGCCATTTTAAACGAGTTGTATTGTGAAGGTGAGAAGCTGGTGAGATTTAAAACGTTTTCTCCCTCATTCATCTGCTCCTTATTTGTTCTTCTAAACAAATGTGGACCAAAATAGAAGTCATAAGGGCCTTTAAGGGTCATAAGCTTTCCATTGATGTATGGTTTGTTAGGATAAGACAATATTTGGCTGAGAAACAACCATTTGAAAACCTAAAACCTAAAATCTGAAGGTGCAAAAATTGAAATATTGAGAAAATCACCTTTAAAGTTGTCCAAATTGCGTTCTTAACAATGCATATTACTAATCAAAAAAAAAAAAATAATAATAATAATAAAAAATAAATAAATAAATAAAAAAAGTTTATATATATTTATGGTAGGAAATTTGCATAATATCTTCACAGAATGTGATCTTTACTTAATATCCTAATGAAAAAAATAAACATTTTGACCCGTACAGTGTATTTTTGGCTATTGCTACAACTATATCTGTGCAACTTAAGACTGGTTTTGTGGTCCAGGGTCACAAATTAAGTTATTTATAATGAATAAAGTGTAATAAAATAATTTATTTGCTTTAATAAATTAAACAACTAACATTTTTGAAATTCACTAATCCAGACCTTGAAATAAGCAAAACGTGTTAAGATTTTGATGTATCTTGAACAATGAAGATTTTAAAATTTCAAAGTCTCTAATCAAACTATGACATTGATTGGCAAACACTTAAAAAAAAAAAAAAAAAATAAATAAATAAAATAATAATATTGAGAAAATCGCCTTTAAAGTTGTCAAAATAAAGTTCTTAGCAATGCATATTACAAAAATTAATTTACGATATATTTATGGTAGGAAATTTACAAAATATCTTCATGATTTTTGGCAAAAAAACAAAAATGGTCATTTTTACCCATACTATATTTTGTTGTATTGTTAATTACATCCGTGCTACTTAAGACTGGTTTTTGTGGTCCAGGGTCACAAATTAAGTCATTTATAATGAATAAAGTGTAATAAAATGCTTGGTTGTCTGGTGTTTCTTAAACATTTAGTTTCAAATTATGCCCCATAAAAAGCCATCGAAACTGAGTTGTATTGTGAAGAGAGGCTGATGAGATTTAAAAAGTTTTCACTCCAATTATCTTCTCCTCCTTCTAAGCAAATTTGACCCTGGACTAAAAAACAAGCCATAATAGTCTGAAAGCTAATTAAATAAACTTTCCTTTGATGTATGATTTGTTGGGATAGGACAATATTTGGCCGAGATACAACTAAAAAAATAATCATTTCGACCCATACAGTGCATTTTTGGCTATTGCTACAAATATACCTGTGCTGCTTAAGACTGATTTTGTGGTCCAGGGTCACAAATTAAGTTATTTATAATTAATAAAGTTTAATAAAAACTTTATTAACTTTATTTGAAACTTACTAATTCAGACCTTGAAATAAGCAAAAAGTGTTAAGTTTTTGATGTATTTTGAAGATTTTATAAAATTAAAAATCAGCATTCCGCAGCATTTCAAAGTCTCTAATCAAACTATGACACTGATTGACAAACACTTAAGCAAAAAAAAAAAAAATAATAATAAAAATAATAATAATAATAATAAATAAAAAATAAAATAAAATAAAATAAAATAAAATAAAATAACAATATTGAGAAAATCACCTTTAAAGTTGTCCAAATGAAGTTCTTAGCAATGCATATTACTAATCAAAAATTAATTTTTGATATATTTACGGTAGGAAATTTACACAATATCTTCATGGAACATCATCTTTAATTAATGTCCTAATGGTTTTTGGCAAAAAACAAAAACAAACAAACAAAACAAAAAAAAAAAAAAACAAGCAAAAAACAAACAAACAAACAAACAAAAAAAAAAAACATTTTTTTTTACCCATAATCAAACTATGACATTGATTGACGTCATTAAAGCAAA
Source organism: Labeo rohita (assembly GCF_022985175.1). NCBI lineage: Eukaryota > Metazoa > Chordata > Actinopteri > Cypriniformes > Cyprinidae > Labeo > Labeo rohita. The sequence continues at coordinate 11,964,072 of NC_066890.1, forward strand.
AAAGTAGACAAACCAAATACTAAAATGATCAATTTCACATTATTTTTCACATCAGCTTTTGTTCTATAAATAAGTTTTCAAATTTGATTGAATTATGTGGGGAAAAGAGTAAAATGGAGCCATTTTCAATAGTGATCCCCAACCTTTGGACCACACTATTATAGTCATGCAGATCATGATGAAAGCTTGGTTAACTATTGGTCTAAAATTGGTCTAAAATATCTTAAGTTCACTGTTAAAAGTGTCGTTTGTTTGAGTCAAACACTCATGCACAAGTGCTTTAATAGATATCCGAACCCGTAACTGGATGTAAAGTTAGCAGCTTGGCGTTCGGATGAGCAAATGTCCCCTGTTCAACCTAATAATACATTTCCACTTTTGTCGAGAGCCATTAACTATTTTGAACCTCGGTGTGGATGTAGGACGAAACGCCCACGTTATTAACAAAATGAGCAGGTCTCGCCCTCTCTTCCTCTTTCTCAGAAACGGCATGAGTTTGGCATGTGCTAAACTATAAACTAGGTCAAATACTGAAGTTGTTAGAACGAGAATGTTGTTAGAAAGCAGCTGTACGCGTACGTCTGTTTTCCAAGTGTGCTTTGTTTTAATGAAACCGAAGGAGAGCGGATCAGAGTGCGTGGAAAACTTATGAAGAGCTCTTTAAATGTTAAAGTAGGGACCAGAGAAATGGCGTACTCGAATGTCCAGGCAGAAATATGGCTGGATGGGAGCCATTTATTCTGAGGGTTTCATCCCTGAGCTGTATTCTCTGGAATTGGCTAACCCTTCAAAGTGACAAATCTGACTGGGCTCGGGGCAAAGGAATTGCGACTTGCAGCATTTCGCGAGTCTCTTCGGTATTAATGAAGCAGAAAGATGAGGAGACTTAAGGCAGTGTGTCATCCAAAAATGAAAATACCGTTGTTTATTCACCCTCATGTTGTTTCAAACCTATGACTGAGTTTCTTAATGGAATACAACAGGAGAAATTTAATACTGCTTTCTTTCTTTCTTTTTCTTTCTTTTTTATTCTTTCTTTTTCTTTTTTCTCTTTCTCTTTCTGTCTTTCTTTTTTATTCTTTCTTTCTTTGTCTTTCTTTTGTATTCTTTTTCTTTCTGTTTCTTTCTTTGTCTTTCTCTTTCTTTTTTCTGTCTATTTCTTTCTTTCTGTCTTTTTCTTTTTTATTCTTTATTTTTTCTTTTTTTCTTTGTCTTTTTCTTTTTTATTCTTTCTTTCTTTTTCTTTGTCTTTTTCTTTTTTCTTTATTTCTTTCTTTTTTCTTTCTTTCTTTTTTATTCTTTCTTTTTTCTTTTTCTTTTTCTTTTTCTTTCTGTCTGTCTTTCTTTCTATTTCTTTCTTTCTTTTTCTTTCTCTTTCTTTCTTTTTCTGTTCTTTTCTTTGTCTTTCTATTTCTTTCTTTCTTTCTTTCTTTCTTTCTTTCTTTCTTTCTTTCTTTCTTTCTTTCTTTCCTACATTTTATGTAATGTTTGCACGCACACAAATAAAAATAAATAAATAAATAAATAAATAAATAAATAAATAAATAATCAAGATTATAATTTGTAAATAATTACTTAATAAAAATTAAGGTAAAAAAAAAAAATAAATAAATTAGTTAGTCAGTCCATCTCATATTAACACATAGAGAATTCATTTGTAGGTTAAATATCATATTTCAAATTAAATATTTTAAATCTGTGGACTCTATGGAAATGTAATTGGAACTTTTTGTCTTAAATTTCAGATCCTTTTTAAACAAGCAAACAAACAAACAAACAAACAAACAAAACACATAATATTTAATTTATAATAACAAACAAACAAACAAATAAAAAAATATAGTTTAGCTTAATAAATAAATAAGTAAATAAATAATTAGTACAATAAAATAATTGTGACTAATAAATAAAATAAATAATTTATTTTAATTAATTATAGTTAATAAAAATATACATTCTAATGTTTTTAAATAAATTAAATAATGAATTAATTTTGCCTATCTCATATTAACACATACATCATTTGTAGGCTATATATAATTTCAAGTTAAATATTTTAAATCTATGGAACCCAGTTTCTGCCACAGAATGATTGAATGAATGAATGAATGAATGAATGAATGAATGAATGAATGAATGAATGAATAACATAAATAACATTCATTGACTTTTATTTATTTATTTATTTATTTTGAAGCAGATCCCATCTATATGTGATTTTTAAACTTTGATTTCCAATCTTAAATATAACTGTCCAGGATTTTTTCTCTTAGCATTCAAAATTGTGTTTTTACTCTGAAATTATAATGACTGGGGTACAGTTGCTTTGTATTACAAGCAGACCAAAATTATATTCATTTTATTTAATGAAATACTAAAGTTTGACTCTTGAATATAAATTGTGTTTTAGGTTGAGTATTTCTAGGTTGTTGCAGGTAATGATCAGTTTTCCATCAAAAAATGACAGCAAAATTGCATTGATTTTTGTTTTACTGACCGTTTAATGTTCCTTGCTGTTTCCAGAAATTGCGATGACATTAATTGGGACAGCTGAGCAGCTGTAAACCTCAAAACCAACAATTCAGTCACAGTCTGGCCCGGTAGAAATATTTGCAGGTAATACCTGTTTATGACTGTCTGAATGAAGTTAATTAATGTGGCTGTCTGGCGAACGGCAAGGGACCATCTAAAGACAGAACGTCTAAACCGGCACCTGTTTGTGTTGGCCAAATTGACCATACTGCAAGCTGGCTTTCCAGACGCGCTCGCCAGGTAACGGTGGGAAGCAAAAACGCTCAATCCCCCTCAGCACCCTCAAACGCAAGCCAAAGTCAACCGCGTCTCCCTCCAAACGCCCGTATCCCCCTGACCAATCAGTCATTCCAGCGCAATAGCAGCATTAGGGACCGGAGCTAATGGATGTGACATGTGCGTTACAGAAACTTCATTTCAGACATGGTTTTCAGAAGACAGGTTGCATACAAGTGCTGTTATTATCCCTCATTAAACTGGCTTGAGAAAGCTCAACTAAATGCTATTTAAACATTATTATTATTATTATTACTTTTATTATTATTATTATTACTAAAACAGTTAATCAATCAATCTATCTATGTGTCTATCTATCACTAGCCAAGCCTAGCAACTAGTCACGCTAGTAGCTTGCTAATCATGCTAGAAACATGCTAGTACCCTGGTGAAAAAACCAGCATATGCTGGAAGGTCTGTTTTGATGCTGGTTTATGCTGGTCCTTTGCTGGTTTTTACTGGTCATGTTGCTGGTCAAGGACCAGCTTAAACCAACATCAAAACAGACCTTCCAGCATATGCTGGTTTTTTCACCAGGGTAAAGTGTTAATCAATCTAGCAACATGCTAATCATGTTATAAACATGCTAACAAAATGCTAGTAACTTGTTAATCGTGCTAGAAACATGCTAGCAAAAATGCCAATCATGCTACAATCAGGCTAGCAATGTTCTAGTAACTGGTTAATCATGCAGAAACATGGTAACAACATGTTAATCATGCTAGAAACATAACATGCTAATCATGCTAGAAACATAACAACATGCTAATCATGTTATAAACATGTTAACAAGATGTTAGTAACTTGTTAATCATGCTAAGCATGCTAGAAACATGTTAACAACATGTTAATCATGCTAAAACATGCTGTAAACGTGAGTAACTTGTTAATCATGTTAATCATGTTATAAACATGCTAACAAAATGCTAGTAACTTGTTAATCATGCTAGAAACATGCTAGCGACATGCTAAACATGCTAGAAACATGTTAATGACATGTTAATCATGCTAAAACATGCTATAAACATGCAAGTAACTTGCTAATCATGCTAGTAACATGCTTACAACATGTTAATCATGGTAAAAGAATGTTAGCAACATCCTAGCAACTTGCTAATAATGCTAACAACATGTTAATCATGTTACAACAATGTTAGCAACAATACCAATCATGTTAGAAACCTGTTAACAACATGCTAATCATGCTACAATCATGCTAACAATATGCTGGCAATTAGCTAATCATGTTAGTAACTAAACATGCTAACAACATGTTAATCATGTTAAAAACTTGCTAGCAACATGCTAATCATGCTAGAAGCATGCTAGCAACATGCTAGTAACTTGTTAACGATGCTAGAAACATGCTAACAGCACGCTATTTATGTTATAAACACGCTAGCAACATGCTAGTAACTTGTTAATCATGCTAGAAACATGATAGCAACATGCTAGTAACTTGTTAACATGTTACAAACATTCTAACAACACGTTACTCATGTTAGAAAACATGTTAGCAACATGATAGTAACTTGTTAATCAGGTTAGCAACATGCTAATCATTCTAGAAACATAACAACACGATAATCATGTTATAAACATGCTAACAAAATGTTAGTAACTTGTTAATCATGCTAGAAACATGCTAGTGACATGCTAAACATGTTAGTAACATGTTAACAACATGTTAATCATGTTAAAAGAATGTTAGAATGACTTCTTATGGAAATAATGGATGGAATAATCGGTATAACACTTGATTACTAAAATAATCAATAGCTACAGCCCTACTAGAAACATGTTAACAGTATGCTAGCAACATGCTAATCATGCTAGAAACATGCTAGCAACTTGTTATTCATGTTAAAACATGCTAACAACATTATCTATCTATCTATCTATTTATCTATCATCTATCTATCTATCTATCTATCTATCTATCTATCTATCTATCTATCTATCTATCTATCTGTCTATCATCTGTCTGTCTGTCTATCTAAAACTACTTTAAACTTCAAACTATTTCAGACTGAAAACCATCAAAAGTAAAGTAAGTTTTTTTAAAACTTCTTAATTTTTTCAAACTTTTTAAAACTTTCTAGTTGGCTTTCTCAACTTAAAGTTTGACTTGACAGACTTTTTGTCTAGTTTTATTATAGATTTACCCATCACAATTACCACTAAATCCTTCAGTGTTTTCTTTAAAACATCTTTGAAATGGACGGCTTGCAAGAAATGGTAATTACTCACAGAAATTGTCTCTCCATTGAATAAATTACACTCTACTATTGACCCAGTGCACTTCAGTCAATGGTAACCAGCCATGGACGGATCAATATACTGTCAATTGCACTGAATTTGATGATGCATTTACCGTGGACGTAATGATGATGGATTCAAAGATTACATAAAGTCTTTATAGCAGGATGCACTAAAAGAGCATTTAACGTCTCCTGTTTGGACGCAGTTTGAACTTGCCCTCACTATTCTCTGGACGGCTGACTTCATTTCACCTTTAAACATGACAGCCTGACGCCGGGCGCTCGCACGTGACCTCCAAACGAAAGACAGCACAGCTGTTCTGATCTCCGCCAAACTACTAGAATCAAGACTGAGGTTATGACTCTTATTTCCCCATTCCCCTTCTGGACGCAGTGTATTTTTGTATTTAACGCCTTCGGCTGTGCTTGAGTTAATGATTCGATGTATGTTTTTATCCTTGCTTTCTTCCCACATGTCAGCGGTGCATCTCAGCAGCTCGTCCTGTGATACTGAGGCCTATTTTCTACCGGACATCAGGTGCTTGAATGTAACTGCAGTCCTATAATTTGGCCTGGAGTAGGAAAGTGACAATTTAGGACAGAAAGTAACAACTTGCCAAATAGGATCCAGAAAATAGCCATCAATGTGTCCAGCCGCAGCAATTTCACTCAAGCTGAAATGTCCTTATTTCAGCACTCAATAGATGTCGAGTTTTCACAGACCAAATTCGTGTGAATTATGAACTGTGGTATAAAACCAATACATGCAATATCCTAAACAGACGTGATGTGTTTTCGCTTTAAAACTAACTATAAACAAATAACAAGTTATTTTGTCTCATTGGTCTAAAATCCCAATCCATAATAGAGTCTGACATTCGAGTTCTGGAAGTAAAATCTTTATTTTTTCCATAGAGAAACTCATTTTTAATACCTCATAAACCATTACATCACTGTAAACTGAACTTTTAAAATAATCATGTTTAACAGTAAAATTCATGGAGAAAACTACATTTCCCATGTATGCTGATTTTCTTTTCCACCAGTCAGAATCATTTCCAACAATATGTATATTCTTATTTTGCAGTTAAATTAAAATGAATTGTGTCTATAGATAAAGAACAGCTTTAAATGAATATAGTTTTATATTTCACCATCGTTTCTAATTTAAATCATTTGCAGTTGTTCATGGGATTGTAGTTCTTTCCCTCACTGAAGCTGTTAAGTACGTAGTCATGTACTTTTGTCTGTTGGTCAAATTGCAAATACTTTTTTTTTGTTTAAACAAATGTTTAGAATGTTGTGAATCACCTTGTAGCTGGTTGGTTTGGTTTGTGGCTTATGATATAAAAACCTGTTTTCACCACTAAATAAAAAATGAAACAAGGTAATTGCGATTAAGGTAATTTTTCTCTCACATTTCTGACTTTTTCCCTGCAATTGTGATTTGTAAAGTCAAAATTATGCAGTATAAACTCAGAAATAAAGTCAGGAATACAAAATTTAAACATGCAATTATGATTTGATTTCTTGCAGTTGCGAGTTCATATCTTGCAATTGCAAAAATGTCAAAATTGCAAGAAAAAAAGTAAATTGCAAGTTATAGTCAGAATTACAGGATAAAAAAAAGATGTATAAACTCACAAATAATATATTTTTCTCACAATTTTACATCTTGCAATTCTGACTTTTTTCTTGCAGACTTCTTTCTTATGATTGCAAGTTCATATCTTACAGTTTTTCCATACGTTTTCCTTTCTTTCTTTTTTCTTTTTTTTTTTTTTTTTGCAATTGGGAGTTATGAAGTCAAAATGCAGGATTTAAAATAAATAAATACATAAATATAAACTCACAATTCTGATATGAAAAACATGTCGTCAGATTGTATTTGTAGGATCATTATTGCTGCTTCCATAGACATCAGCGTGTGTTTTTACAAACTATAATGTGTGGTTTTGCCAGTACTTATGTGTATTTAAATGTCTGGAACTTAGAATAAGCATTATATGGTTGAAAACACTGAGTAGGGGAGCACGGGGCACAACCTAACACTTTTTGATTTTCTCAGTATGTAAATCCATGTGGGGTTCAGAGTATAATTTTTTATCCACGTTAATTTCACACGTCTAGTACAAATACGTCGCTTTGTATCATAATTGCAGTGTATATGTTTTTTGTTATTTACCTCAAAAGAAAGGAAGTGAAAAGTGACAACATGCCCCTTAAGTGTGGTACATTTTAACATGCGAGGGGTACGTTGTAACATGACCGTATGACAGCTTAAAATGTTATCTGATCGAATGAAAAAAAAAAAAAAAAAAAACAATGACAAACTAAAATATTTTATCAATAAAATAAAATTATTAACTTTTCAAATAAAATAATGCAGTTTTTTAAGAATTAAAAAAAAAAAAATTGAGGTTTACAATGAACAACCATCGCAACCATGCGTGGGACGGCTATGATCGCAAAACACAGCTATACAGGGGTGCGTTTCTTGTACAACGACATAACTCGCCGATTAACCTCCATAGTACGATGCATTGTTGTGGAAACGAACTAGCTAGTCATGACTGTTTCCCGAACACAGTCGCGTTTCTGTCGTTGGAACCACATTAGTTCAACAACGTAGGACAGTTGTTAATGACGTCACCGAGTAATAATTCATGCTATTTAACTTATTAGAGATCTCTAAAATGCAGCTATATTAAACATGGCACCTGATGACTAATATACTATTTTTTTTGTTCCGTCATTTCGCTTTATTTGATGTGTGATTCATCGCAAGTTCCCTCTTACGTCATACTTCCCTTAGGCATTTATTCGCATGCGCACTATTCAAAAACTGCGCTTACAGAGGAAGCTTAAATATTCATAGATTAAAATGCATTTATATTTAGATCGAGTGAAAGATATACATTGTACTGCATGTTAGCTTGCTTATTGTGCCCAAGAGCATGATTTATTGAGCCCATATGTCTTACTAACAAGGAACTATGCTTCTAACCACAGGTCGAGAGCTGTAGTTCCACCCACGTAAGTTTGTGACGCTGTTTGCGAATGTTCGTTTGAACACCGAATCATTGAACTATGTTGGTAACGACGGAACTTGCGACCATAGTTGGCTAACGATGCTTTTGGGAACACACCCCACTATAGTTCAAAACAATGTGCGCAAATAGATAAAACACATTCAGACATACAAAAAAAAATACTCCCCTCCCTCCAAACACAGCTCTCATAGAACACAAGACACATAAACGAGCCAAAATGGTTTACATTTCTTGAAATATTAATTTCTCAACATTAAACATCGATTGTGTTCTTTTTAAAATCCATAAAAGTAAATAGTGAAAATTATTTGGCTAATGTCATAGAATAGCATAGTTTAATAATAGCGGGGCAGATTGTAATGCAGTGTTACAACTTTCCCCATCAGCGTGACTGGAATAAAAAAAAAAGTGGTTAGTGTCTTCTGCTGACTTGGCAAGCATTAAAGGAGAAGTCCACTTCCAAAACAACAATTTACAAATAATTTACTCACCCCCTTGTCATCCAAGATGTCTTCAGTCGTACAAAAATTATGTTTTTTGAGGAAAACATTTCAGCATTTTTCTTCAATTGTGCCCCCAATTTTGAACTTCCGAAATGTAGTTTAAATGCAGCTTCAAATGAGTCTGAACAATTCCAGCCAAGGAAGAAGGGTCTTATCTAGCGAAACGATCGTCATTTTTTTTTGAAAAATAAAAATGTATATCCTTTTTAAGCACAAAAGCTTGTGTAGCACACGCTCTCTGATGCGCGTCCACAGGTCGTTCTTGAACTATTTGTTCATTTTGAACGAATATTTCATGTGACTCACGAAGAACGTGTCGTCTCTTGGAGTGATTCGTTCAGTCATGCATGCACAACATCCTGTTTGGTTCTGTACTGGAATAAGTTCACCTGTTTCGAGTCATTCGTTCATCTTATGGGGCTGTCACGTGATGCTGATTTTTCTAAAATTAACAAAATGACTTGAAAAAAGATTTGTTAATTTTGCTTAACGAGACTCAAAGGTCAGAGTCGGTAAAATGATCCGAACTTCCCATCACTACTACAAATCATGTCTAAGTTCATCGTCTGTGTACTCCGGCTAAAAAAGGTAGAGTCTGGCGAAAAACTCCATCTTATTTTCTCCTACAACTTCAGAATCGTCCGACACATTGTACCTTTTCTTTTCTAAACAGCGTTTGACTTACTTGTACTTTCTTAGTCTTTGTGTGTTCCCTTTGTTCTGCGTGACCTTTCGACGCAATGCAATAGTACGTCATGAACGCGCATCCCAGAACCTGTGCTACACAAGCTTTTGTGCTTAAAAAGTATTCACATTTTTATTTTCTGAAAAAAATGACAGATCGTTTCACTAGATAAGACCCTTCTTCCTCGGCTGGGATCATTTAGAGCCCTTTGAAGCTGCATTTAAACTACATTTCGAAAGTTCAAAATCGGGACACCAATGAAGTCCATTATATGAAGAAAAATCCTGAAATGTTTTCCTCAAAAACCATAATTTCTTTACGACTGAAGACAGAAAGACATCAACATCTTGGATGACAAGAGGGTGAGTAAATTATTTGTAAATTGTTGTTTTGGAAGTGGACTTCTCCTTTAATAAACTATCTAAACTGATAAATAACAGATTGGCGATTAAAATAACACCAGATTTGTCTCATTTTAAATGAATACTAACAACTGAGAAGAAAAATTTACTTCAGCCAGAAATGTACTTTTACTATGGTAAAATAAACCTTCAGCGATATCAAAACGCTTTTGAATTTTGGCCACTTTTTTCTATGTATAGTGTTGCCATGGCAACAAGTAAATACCGTAACTTTGGTTATGCTAGCATGTGTGGAAATATTTAAACCACGTGTGTTACAATTAACCCCGTGTTAGTTTGTGCCCCACGCACCGCAGTTGTGATAATATTTAAGAGATCAGCGCAATTGATCACGTGATGCGCTCAACGTTCTTAATTACACTGGTGTGATCGTACGCTTCAGGGACCAGCCAAGAATGATCACACCGGTGTGATCGTACGCGTCAAAGGGTTAAACCCTAAAACATTTAATAAAAAAGGAATGTGAACCTAATAAATGTAAAAAAAAGTGCAAATTAAAGTCAAATTGGGTCATTGTGTAATGAAATATAATGCGTTTTATATTAAACACAGGTGTATATGTAACAATGTTACGTCCCACCTGCGATCTATTCCAACCAAGTGCTCGTCAATGGAAACAATTGTATGTCTTTCTGGTGTCTGCACTGGAAGCCAAAAGTTTAATAATCAGGAAGGGACGGATTATTTGAGGAATGTTTTTAATTTGACATGAAAAAAGACAGAACACGCTTACATTGATGCTGCTCTTTCCTGGAGATATTTACTGGAGAACCGCAGCTGTATCTCATATGTCCACGAGTATACACTGTATTATTATGATGGGGTGTAGTGAATGTATTTGGAGTGCGTGAGACGTTTCGATGATCTCGTTTTAAGGACATTTTAACTTGAAAAGCAGACAAATTGCTGACTGAAAAATGACTTCTTACTGCGCTCTTACGAACACTTCCCGCTCGGAAGCCTTCGGGCCACGAGTCGTGCGTTTTACTGGAACGTGTTGTTGTACGGAGCAGATCGGAGTGTGAAAGGTCAACCCGAGGAGGAAACCGACCCTGTTTTGTGGCATTTAGGGTAAAGTGAGTAAGTCGGGGAAAGGGAGAGAAAAATTGAGAGGCTGCAGACTAGTTTTTCAGCAGGTTGACAGGCCTCATTGCTTGACTAACAGGGCTGTTTTGACAGCTGTCAGATGGTCCGTATTACCATTACACTGCTGCGCCCCTGGGACTCTCCATCGCAGGCCACAACAGCTCTGGAGAGGCTGCAGAAAAATAAAGAAAACTGGCACGCTTGAGAAGCCAAAATACTACCCCCAGCTTCCTCCGTTCACTACATTAGAGCGCCGGGGTTCGCAGGCATCTGCTGTGTGTTATTTGGCTTAACGCGGGCCGCTGTCGACGGGGGAGGGAGCGTGCGGCTCCAATAGTAAAGCAATGGCGAAACACGGGGGGAAAGTCGGTTTGTCCTGCAGTATGTGCTGAATTGACAGTCGTAGTTTCCCGGCACTGGAAGTTACCTGACATATTTCAGCTAGCTAAATAGATCAATCATAATTTTGTATGACAGATCGCTTGAAGTTAATGGATTTCAGGATGTCCATCGAGCCTATCGAGTTTCATCATAATTACGGGTTTGCTTCGATGGTCGTCGATGCTGGTGGTGGTAAATTTGTAGGTTTGGCGAGGTTGAGTCTCACCTCAAACTTCCTCGTGGAATCTGCTAAAATTTTCATCCTGCTCTGTGATCTTCATTAGAGTTTCCCACTGAAAGGGAAAAAAATGAGTTCAACCTTTCTGACAGTCGTGTTCGGAGAAAACCGCGTATGATATTGGATAACTTCCCAAACATTTAGTCATAATCTAGGGTGACTTTGTAATTGCCGTCATTACAAGCTGATGCCGAAAAGACAAACAGCAGATCCCCACTGTCAAAATTAGGACTTTTCAGATCGGACTGTTGTTACTGGCTTCGATAGTAGAAAATAAATTTAGTCAAGACTAATATATAGAATGTGGTTGTCTGTTTTGTGTAAACCTAACTGTTTCGTTTAGTACAAAAAATAAAAAATAAAAAATACTGACAGCAATATCATTCAAGTTTTTAGTTTGAAGAAAATTAAAGTCTAGATAGATGATAGATAGGACTTATTAAAAATAGTCACAATTGCAAAATATAGTTTGGGAAACAAAATTTAAGTTGTGTGATCTTAAAGTCACATTGCGAGATGTAAGGTAATAGTTGTGAGAAAGTAAAGTTGCAGTTATTTAAACAAAATACTTAAAAATAAATATTACAAACATTAAAAATTAAATATTTAAGAAGTCACAATTGTAACACACGAAATCTTAATTTAGAGAAATAATGTAATAGTTGTGAGAAAGTAAAGTTGCATTTATTTAAACATAAAATACTTAAAAATAAAATAATAGAAACATTAAGAAGTAAATATTAAAGAAGTTGCATAAAATACATAAAATCTTAATTTAGAGAAAGCAATAGTTGTGAGAAAGTAAAGTTGTGGTTATTTAAACATACATTACTTAAAAAATAAATATTAAAAATTAAATATTTAAGAAGTCGCAATTGTAAGACAAAATCTCAAATTAGAGAAATAATGAGAAGAAAGTAAAGTTGCAGTTATTTAAATATAAAATACTTACAAATATTAAAAACATTAATTTTTTTATATTTAAGAAGTCACAATTGTAAGACATAAAAACTTAATTTAGAGAAATAAAGTCATAGTTGTGAGAAAGTAAAGTTGCAGTTGTTTAAACATTAAATACTTAAAAATGAAATATATATAAAAAATATATATATATATATATATATATATATATATATATATATATATATATATATATATTTAAGAAGTCGCAATTGTAAGAAAATCTCAAATTAAAGAAATGATGAGAAAAAAGTAAAGTTGCAGTTATTTAAATATAAAATACTTAAGTAAAATATTAAAAACATTAAAATTTTAATATTTAAAAAGTCACAATTGAAAGACATAAAACCTTAATTTAGAGAAATAAAGTATTAGTTGTGAGAAAGTAAAGTTGTGGTTATTTAAACATATAAAACACTTAAATATATATTTTTTAAACATCAAAAATAATATATATATATATATATATATATATATATATATATATATATATATATATATATATATACGAAGTTGCAATTGTAAAACATAAAATATTAATTTAGAGAAATAAAGTAATAGTTGTGAGAAAGTAAAGTTGTGGTTATTTAAACATAAAATATTTTAAAATAAAATATTAAAAATATTAAAATATAAATATTTAAGAAGTCAGTTGTAAGACAAAATCTTAATTTAGAGAAATAAAGAAATAGTTGTGAAAAAGTAAAGTTGCTGTTATTTAAACATATAAACTATTTAAAAATAAAATATTAAAAACATTAAAAAATAAATATTTAAGAAGTCAGTTGTAAAACTGCAATCTTAATTTACAGAAATTTACAGAATATTTTTAAAGTCCTATGATTTTTTTTTTTTTTTGTTCTTTTTATTTATTTATTTATTTTATTTATTGATTTTTTTTTTTTTTTTTTGCTTTCTCTCTCTCCCTCTCTCTTTTGTTTTATTCAAATTCTGGATTTATTAACATTTCTGGATTTCATTTTAATGGTTTAAATAAATTAAATAAATTTGATTTTATATATAAAAAGTTCTTTCTTTCTTTCTTTCTAAATTATTATTATTATTTTTTTTTTTTTTTGGGTAAATATCCTTTAAAATAATGTTTTAATGATCATTTTATTATTAGTAATAGTACTGTCATTAAGCTATATATTTCTATCACAGTTTCTTCAAGTTAAACCAAACTTTTATTTTGCCAGGTTGCTGTGAAGACCTTTAAACTTTGTGCTTCAGTATGTGTGCAGTAAACGAAACAGTGCGTCTGCGCCATTCATTCACACACAGACATGCAGAACATGCAGGATTCATATTTAAATAGTACTTTTGCGGCTTATATTCACAGACGCTAGTCCATATCGTATTTTGATTTAAGTGTACTGACCTAATTTTGATTTATTCATCCAAAATTTGGCAAATTCCGGGACATTCAACATTATAGTAAACTGTTTTTATAATTGGATTCCGTGATTCTGTCCGCGTTTCCCAAAATGCGGAAATCATAGGCCCCTACCAATGGTAGAGAAAGAAATAAACACGTATAGAAATAGATTAACATGAATAAAATGATTTATGAGAAGTCACAACTGCAAGATTTAAAGTCACAGTTGTGAGATATAAAGTTGCAAATGCAACATTTAAAAAATCACAATTGAGAGAAATAAAATACTAGCGCCTGTATTTTTACTTTGAGGTAAAAATGGCCTTTTATACAAATGGACTGTGCCAAGTTTGGTCATTTCAGATATTTTCAATGCAAGCCTGGAGGATTTGGGGGATTTTTGAGTGTTTAGTACAAAAACAGTTAGAAAGAAAAATAAAGCCAGATCAAATCAGAAAAGCCTAAAGTACTGGGTTGAGTTTGAAAGCTCTAGTAAGAGTCAGAAGTTCTGGTCAAGGGTTAGGGATCCTGAAAAACCCTAACCCAAAATAAATAAGAGCGTGTTGGCTTTGTCAAGCCATCGTAATGAGAAGCGTTTCTTTCTTTACATTGTAAAGTGGGTAAATCATGGTGGCTCAGAGGTTCAAATGAAAGCACAAAGCACTTTGGCAATACAGAGCAGAGTTACTGGAGCTCATAAGCAAACATTCAAAGCCCGCTGAGATAATTGGCTGTGTGAGATTACAGACACACACACGGATGAATTAAGTGTGTGCGAGAATGAAGGCCGCTGCATGGCAGAAATTGTTCCATCAAAGTCAGCCCTTTCCTGTGTGATCAGTGGGGCATCAGAGTTGATCTCGCTTAATTGTTAAAGTCATTGTTCCGGAACTTCCTGTGCCGCCACACATCTCATTAATGTCCACTCTCACATGCTGCCGTGGAGGCCAGACACAAGGGCCACTCTTCAGTACAGAACAGAACATATATTTTATTTCAATGTGCATGTTTTTTGAGGGGAAGTCAATGGATTAAAGATTGCAGTCTGGTAAAATACATGGAATAGCAGTTAATAATTACATAAATCAAATTTATGTTTGTTAATATATAGTAATTCATTTCAAATGCATATGCTGTAAAGATATATTTTATTTTATATTTTTATTTATTTTGAAAAAAAAAAAAAAAAAAAGTTATTATACCGTTACGTAACCAATGAGGTGCTCGAATGAAAAGCAAAACCCAGGTGCTCTTGAATAAAATCCTAATTTGCAATTCAAACTGGTTTTTAAAAACCCTAAGCAGGATGGCAACATCAAAAACCGCCATTTATAAAGCTGTTCTGAACAGAAGGGCTCTTCAGAATCGCAGTTACCAGATACAAGAGGGACAAGACAGTTTTTGATGGTCAGAACTTAAAACAGCCTCATGTCTTGTTACAACCTAAGAAAATCAAAACTTCTACTTTGATGCTGTTGTTAGCTGCAGTGTGCTTTTCTACTTGTTCAGAGCCTAAATAATTGGTGTTTCCCAAAGTAGTTTTATATGGTGTTGAAGTGGGGAATATGAACTACACTGTAAAAAAAAAAAATAATAATAGAACACAAATTGTTGAGTCAACTTAAAATAATTTGTTACCCTGCTGCCTTAAAATTCTAAGTTCACTCAACTCAAATATTAATATCAACTCAAATAGTTTAGTCAACTTGAAATGTTAAGTTGTACTAAGTGACAACTTGGATATTTGAGTTGACTAAACTAAAAATTTGATTTGTTAAACTTAAAGCTGGGCTTGTTACCTAGCTGCCTTAAAATTTTAAGGTGAATTAACTCAAATATATAAGTTGTCACTTAGTACAACTTAACATTTCAAGTTGACTATTTTTTTTTTTTGAGTTGACTGAACTCAAAATTTTAAGTTGACTTAAATTGTTTTTTAGAGTGTAGTTAATTCAGCGTTGTAAGTAAATGGTTATTGGAGTACAAGAAAACACAATTTCAGTCTTTCTGCATAAAAATTTCACCTTTAGTTCAGTGTGTTATTTGCTGTTTCCTTGTAATTATGAAATTTAGCCATTTCTGATTAAAAATTGATAACGATTTTAGCACTTTAGCCCTGATTTAGCTAGGGGTGTGTGATATTTATCATCTATAAGAATATTGCAATTGTTGTTTTATTGATATGCAAGCTTTTGTATTTTAACAATACGTTTTGTATATTATATCTTTAAGATATGATATAGTTAAGTAATAACTCACAAACAAGAGTGCCATTTTTTCCAAATATCAGTGTGTGAGCGCAGTCACAAATGTGATATTGATTTTATACAGTGGAACAAACAAGAAGTTAATATTGAGTTAGACTTTAGACACAATATTGTCTGTTTTTCTCTGTTTTGCCAATGAAAATAGTTCTAAACAAAGGCACAACATTTGTGCATCTCAGAAATACTGCAGTATTTTGTTCCTGAATTAATTTTGTTTTTGAATTAATCGTTTTTTAGTGATTCATTGGTCCGTTCACCGTTCACAGTCACTTGCTTTCTTTCCAATTAAACTGTAAAAAAAAAAAAAAAAGTATCAAGTTGTTGATACTTGTGTCGATACAAAGTTGTTTCAGCTTAAAATGATTTGTTACCCCACTAACTTAGTATTATTATTATTATTTTAATTTTGGCAGCGTGAAATGTTAAGTTACTTCATGTTAATTTAAGTGACAACTGGAATATTTTAGTTGTTATTAGTTACTTCTCACAAATAGTAACTGAGTTACATCATTATAAAAGTAATTCACTACCAGGGAAAGTAACTGTTGTGGAAAAAAAAAAAAAAGGTCAAATATGTCAAACTTGGATGTCTCTAACATTAAATATGCTAAATGAATGAAATTAACACTAAATAGACACAATTATTATTATAAAACATTGTACACTAATCTACACTATTTTAATGTCGCTGTGGGACAATATGAGAGGTACCTATCTGGTTTAATAAATGCTTGTATAATCAACCCTTTACAGTCACATTGGCTATAGAATCACCACTGGCTAGTAATTATTTATTTATTTATTTATTTATTAGTTTAATATTAAAATATCTGATTATATATATATATATATATATATATATATATATATATATATAAGTATTATAAGCCTTATAATTTGATATTATGATAATTTAGCATTCAACTTTAATAAGAAGAACTTTAGTAATTAGACTAACCATGTATGAATGTATATTTGTCATATTGACTGAACTTAGAACTGGAGGTGGTGCTTAAGATATTGTTTGTCATTTAGTATTTTATAAAAAAAAAAGGGGGGGGGGGGAATAAAATTAATACTGACGAGATAAAACTACTACGAATTCTACTACTAATAACAATATAATTCGCACTAAGGATTAATGAGCTGCTGGGTTCATGAATATTAATCACATTACCTATGTCTGCATGAACTGATTTCCTGAATTTAAAAGTGGGACGATAATCGAGTAAGAGATTGCTGTTTGCATGTTAGTTCCGCCTACTACCGGAAAAACTGGCAGTTCTTAAAAGCTGAAGAATTCAAACCAACTCCATTATTTTGACAGGAAAATACAGCAAAGAATATTGTTTACATGTAGCGCTTCAATTTTTTATGGTATATATATATATATATATATATGGTACGTATAACTCTCTCGCTCTGTATGTTTCTTTGCGTGTGTGTGAGACAAAGCGACGGCTAGTCATGTGCCTTCACACTAGAGTTACAGTTTGGTTCATCAAATACAAATATAATAAATTATAGTAACGCCACATTTTATTGTCAGTAACGGTACCCGCATTGCAACGGGAAACAGTAATTTGTTTGATTACTCGTTACTGAAAAAATAACGGCGTTAGTAACGCTGTTTACTTATAACACCATTATTCCCATCACTCTTCGTTTCTAACGGTCTGCCATTTTTAACAAATCATTTGATTGAATGATTCAATGAATCACTCATTATGACAGGGATTTGCTGCCACCTACTGGTAGTTTTATAGTCATGTTTATTTATCCATGACAGACCTAAACCAGCCAAGGTACACAAAAATGCACTCAGAAAAATATTGTTTAATTATCGTTACCGAAAAAATCCCAAAACATATATTACTTTTTTTTTTTTTGGGTCAGTACCACACATCCCTAGATTTAGCGTTTATAAACTGGCCTTTAGAAATTGCTAACCTGACCCGACTTTTTTTTTTTTTTTTTTTTACAACATGGTGATTTTGTATTAGCCAGCAATTTACCAAAATGTCAAATAGTTAGGAATTGCCATAAGAGTGTGTTGAAATGACTTCCTTTTAAATGGCATTTGATCTTTCTTCCACTCTAGACATTAGAGGTGTTTGGGTAGTGGCCTTATTTCAGTTAGACTGATTACATGAAAACGCAGTATGGCCGGTGATGGCGATAAATCCATCTTCCAAGTAATTCCCGCAGCGGGGCATTGCGTTATTTGTTCAGTGCTCATTTTTGTAAAAGTGGGCAAATTCTTTCCATTTTCATCTCGCCACATCAATTTCTCATGTTCATTATATTGTCAGACTTTAGGAGGAAATTACAGTGCAAAACCCCATCAGCTGATTTGTCACTGAAACACTTGATTTGTCATGTTCGGCTATTTTCCTTTATATTTTTTTCTTAAATAGAACTTGTTTTAGGTGACTGAACTGCTCTTAAAGACAGTCGTAGCAGGAGGAAACTTGTACCAACACCCAGTAAATTCAAAAACTGTGACATAAAATCTAAAGTAAATTAAAAATAAATGTTATCTGAGAACTATGTAGCTGATCATTCATCTTCATATTATGTAATGCATGTGAATGCACAAAAATCATTTCAAAAGCACAGGTTCTGACTAAATTATAAATCACATCATTGAATACTTATTTATTTAGGTTTTGCCTCTAAGCAAACTAATTGGCTACTATTGCTTTGTTTTTTTGTTTTAAAAAGACTACCCTGACTGTGGTTTAACTGTTACAATTTCAAATTAGCATCCACAATACAGTTGTAAACATTCATCTAACCTCTTTTTCCAAGCATGTCCATTGCTTACTTCTGTTCTTATAAAATGCAGTGCGTACAGTCCCACAGATAAACACATCTCACTTTTTAACCACACATGTAATTTGACCGCAAAACACTTTTATCGCCCCCATTTCCCTCTCTCTCACCCTCGTTAGCCTGTAGAGGAAAATGAGAGATCAGTAAAAATCCAAAGCGTCATTAAACATTATACAAAGCACACTACGAATGAAAAACAGGCAGTAAAAAATGGCTTGGAGACGAGCCAGAGAACCTATTTAATTCTTCCAGCTGCTCTTGTGTTCCTACTACAAATTACTCTACTGCATGTCCAATTTGTTAAAGAAGCTTACATAAATTTTATAAAACATGTACAACACACTCGATGCAATGCTGAAATTCGATAGACATCATGTTCTTTTCTTCATTTTCCACACCGAACGTTAAAAAAAAAAAACATAGGGAGCTACGTAGAAGGTGTTTTAAAGCATAATGGGTACATTCCCAGTGAGAAAAATGTTTCAAAACACAGATAGCATGCTAATGCTGCTTAAGATGCTTTCTTCTGGCTATTTTCTATTACCTGTATCCTCAGTGGAAAACTCAGTGAAGTCATTCTCAGCAAGCATTGCATCAAGCCTAGCGAAACATAAATAAATCATCTAAGATGAAATAAGAAGTATTGATTAGAAGTTCAGTGTTTTACCCAATATGGATTACCATTGGTGAAAGCTAGTTAGAACTACTCAAACAAGTACTGGTCATGTTGCATGGATCTAACGTTGATATCTTTGGACCATATGTCTGAAATAGTATATTTGCATGACGTATGCCACTTAGAAACCACTCCAGGAACATTTTGGAACCAGGTCACCTCGCCTACAATAAATTCTCACCCTTTTCGCCTCTTTCTTCCACAGCAATCCTTATTCATTTTCCAAATTGCTCTGGATGAGGCCCTGGGTGAGGAAATGTGACTTTTTGACCAACCGTGCAGCCGTGCATGAAAAATGCGCAGCTCAAAACGCCTAAAGGGTATCAACAGGTCCACCGAACATGTTTAACTCTCTCTACTTCATTTATTTCTTTACATTATTGCTTTATAAGTGCTGGCGCTATAAAAACCCAAGCTGATTTCTGGCCCGGGGAACTTTTACTTCAAGCGTGTCACCTAAATCATTGGAGGTTTGGTTGAAAAACAGGATACCCCATAAAACGAAGGGGGGGAAAAAACTATAAAAACCCTCTAGCTTCGTACCTCAGGGACGCAGAATCAAAACTTCAGTGAAAAGGTGTGTTGTATCACATTTAAGATTGCTAAAAGGTACAACTTACTGGTAGAAAAACATTGCTCGTACGGTAAATCCTCCAGAGATTTGTATACTTGCATTTGGTTCCTAGTAGTCACGCAATGCGGCCGTGCAGTGATTTGTTTTTACATTTAAAATTACATTTAGTACTGGCAGGCCTACTATATATTAAGGCCAGCATTGTAGATCAGGTTTTGCATTATATTCATTACTTGCGATCAGTCAAAGTGGGTATTGTAAATGACAGTAGTATAGCAAGGAGGAAGTCTCAGTAGTCCAGCCATGAAATTACTAGTCCTGACTGAGGAGTTGTGGAGGAAAGGGCATGAAGCAGAAGTACCTGGAAGTTTTCATAAAGTGGCCCACAACAGAGAAGTGACATCAAGCGTTTTAACTCACTGACTTTGTGACCTTTGACTAAAATAAGATGAGAAGGGGAGGTCAAGAACTTGTGGTAATGAAATATCCAGTAAAATAAGCCTAAGAGGCATACGAAAACCCTTTGTGAGATTGTGGACTTGTGACAGACAGGGGAAGTGGAGATATAAGGTTGAGTGTCCTCCGAGCAGTAGTTGTAAAAGAAGCTGTGTGATTGTATGACTCTTGTGAGTGACTTAATGGTGTAAACAGAGAAGTCTAGAGGTCCAACGACTGAACTCTGTGGTACCCCAAAAGTGAGGGAGCACATTTAAGCTGACATGGGAAAGATCTATGTTGTGTTTAATAAAAATGATATGATGACTGTAATTTCTGCCTATTTTCCAGCCATATTACTGACAGCCAACTGACACAGTCGTCATTCAGTTATACAGGGCAAAGAGCTTTTGTCATTTTAATCTCAATTCCTGCTGCCCTTTAATATAGCTGTCTTGACAAAAGAAATCAACATAAGAGCTGGCCGCTTTACAGCAGGTTTTAAAACAATAGTGGGCTTTCTCCAAAATTCTTTAACAAATTGCATAAAACTCGTGTGGAGACTCGGATGTCTCCATGTGTTTGGCTTTTCTGTGGCTTGTGGTGGACCAAGATTTTGTTATCATAGAAAATGAGCCATTTCTTGACCCATTTCAGATATAACTGGTGTGTGCATGTCATGTTAAATACCAGTTGAGGTTGGAGCCTTTTTTAAAGTTGAGGTTGGCATTCTAAGGAAATATCATTCTACACTGCACTTATTTTGTCACAAATTCCCACTAAATCCAGCTGTTTTTCTCCAACAACTCTTGATTTTTCAGGATGTGACTCAGATGGATAAATGAATGTTTCCTTGGGTTGTTCCTGCTAAAAAAGAAAACACTGGATACCATTCCTCAAAACATATAAATTTAATAACGGAACGCATGCATGGATTTGCTTTCTCTGTTTTATGTGTGTGTGGTTAATGCATGTGAGATCCGTGGGAGAATTAGTGGGTAAAACGTACAAAATCAGTCAGTTTAAATATATAAAAAAAAAAAAATCTTACTTTTTTCCATCCACTTAAAAGAAATGTAATGCCACACTGACAGCAGTACCATTGACTCCTGTGAACTTTGCAAACCACTCACAATAACCATCAAACCTTTATGAGACACAGTTATAGAAGTCACGGTTAACAGAGTGATTTGTTGTCCTTTGAAACCACTAAATAACTGTAGAAAAATAAAGCCGAGCCAGGTCAACAGGTCATCTAGTGAAAAGCACTCAGTCCTGGACTTTTTAAAGTGACATATACCAAAGAACTCCCCAAGTAGCATAGCTCTAAAAAGCTTTATTCATAAAATAACAGAAGCCACTCCGTCTCAGAGGGGTAGATAATGCAATGAGTTTTTTTAAATGTGTCCTTTTTTTTAATAGCATGACATAAAACACAGAAACTCTCTGATGGAACAGAGACTGAACGTTTCTGTATTAAAGAGGTTCAACAGCAACACCTGGAGTTTATAGATTTGGCCAGCCTTTGCCAGCAGAGAGTGATAAATCAAAGCGAGTGATAACAACCCTCTTCTACCTCAAATCCCTTTCTAATCACTTCCACAACAAGCACACAGGAAGTGAGCCCTTTGCGGGCCATTTTTCCAGTATTAGTGAGACTCTAGAGCAAGAAAAGTGGCTGCTACCTGTAAATGGCCCCCAAGCACACACAGTCCTGAACACTTAAGCAGAGTACACACTGTGCGATTTTTGGCCACGAATTTCCCATCTGAGACAAATTTTAGGAGTAGTAAATGATTTCTTATGTTTTAATGCAAAATAATCAGTCTTTGGCCGCTTTGTGGTGGGCGATTAATTGCCTTTGCAAAAAAATCTTAATCTCTAATTAAGTACTGAGAGTGTCAGATTTTAGTTTTTTGCAGATTAATTTTGTAGAAAATAGTTTGTCAAGTTAATTTATTTACGGAATAAATGTATTGAAATGTATGAAATCTCTCTATAATTGACAAATCCTAAAGTCCTTCCATCCACCCATCTAAACATTTCCATCTGTCTCCCCATCAATCCACACATATCCACCCATGCCTCCAACTGTCCATGCACGCATATCCACCCATCCCTCTGTCCGTCCATCCATCCATCCCTACATTCATCCGTTCATCTGTCTGTCCCTCCATTCATCAATATCTACCCGTCCATCCAGCCGTCCCTCCATCCATTCCATCTGTCCAAATCCACCCATCCCTCTGTAAATCCGTCCATCCATCCACATCTATCCATCTCTCTGTGCATCCATATCCACCCATCAGTCCCTCCGTCCGCCCATATCCACCCGTCCCTCTGTCCATCGATCCATCTATCCATTGTCCCTCTGTCTGTTCATATCCACCCGTCCCTCTGTCTGTCCATCCCTCCATCCACAACCATCCATCCCTCCGTCCGTCAATATCCACTCGTTCCCCCTCCATCCGTCCATATCCACCTGTCCCTCTGTCCATCGATCCATCTATCCATTGTCCCTCTGTCTGTTCATATCCACCCGTCCTTCTGTCTGTCCATCCCTCCATCCACAACCATCCATCCCTCTGTCCATCAATATCCACCCGTTCCCCTGTCCATCCATCCACATCCACCTGTCCCTCTGTCTGTCCATCCATCCGTTCATCTATCTACATCCATCCGTCCCTCCATTTCTCACTATTCACCCATCAATCCAACGGCCCTTCATCCATCTATCACTCTCTCCGTCCATATCCACCCATTCATATCTATCCCTCCATCTGTCCATCTATATCCGCCCGTCCATCCATATCCACTGGTCCTTCCATCTGTCCATTCATCCGTCCCTCCAGCCCTGCATCCATCCACAACCATCCGTCCCTCCATCCATCAATATCCACCTGTTCCCCCGTCTGTCCGTCTGTCTGTCCATATCTACACTTCCCTTTGTCTGTCCATTCATCCGTCTCTCCATCCCTGCATCCATCCATATCCACCTGTCCCTCCATCTGTCCGTTCATCCATCTGTCTATGCGTCCGTCCCTCCAACCATCCGTCCGTCCCTCTATCCATCTGTCTTTTCATCTGGCCGTCCCTCCATTCATCCATATTCACCCGTCCGTCCATCCATATCCACCCATCCCTCCATGTACATGCTTTAGTTTGACTAAAATCATACCAAACCATATTTTGGTTGTGCACAAAATGTATTTTAACCCAGATGCTGAATGTGCAAGATAGGCATGGTAGGTGTATCATTAGTATGATTTATAATGACCATGAATAATTGTTAGTGAGTCTCTAACATTGACATTTTCACAAATCTTGTCCACTGAAATGATTTTTATTTAGTTATTTTTTGCATTGTTTATTTGGTGGGAATTGTATTTCAGGAGGTAAGTTTAATCTGTTTATTCAGTGTCCTACATTTCCAATGCTCTCTTTGTTAGAGCACTTTGTACCACTAGGAATAATCAAGACGTACAGGTATATTCTCAAGGCTGGTTTGAATTTAGGTACTTTGTGATTGATAGCCAGTAAAGTCTATCAACTGACATCACTCTCACCGTTTATAGGTAATAGAATGAGGTTATAAGCACAACACAGATGCATGCGTGCACATAAAAAATGCATTAACTGTAACAGAACCCCATCCGTATAAAGCTAATAGATGTTTTATGACACAATATGTTATGCGTTCACTTTAAAGGTGTCTGAATAGAGAGTCAGCATTTTTTGTGCTTGATCTAGTGACGGCTTCTCCTCTTTAAAGAGCTGGGTTACTCCAAAAATGAGAATTCTGTTGTCATTTACTTCAACACTTTATGTAGTTTCTAACCTGTATGGCTTTTTTTCTTCAGTGGAACACAAAAAGAGATTTCCATATGGAATCATAACAGAGGCCATCTTAAACCTCTTTTTTTTTTTTTTTTTGCTCCACGGATAAAGGAAAGTCATGATTTCATGTTTACATTAACTTCTTTTTTGTATTTGGCCAGTGGAACACTGAAACGTACAAAAGGAATAAAGAAAAGGTTTTAGGTTGGTTAATTTTCCTGTCTTTACTCTGCCATTTTCCTGCTGTGCAACTCCTCAGTTTTTAGACACCTTGCTCATTTCTCCAAGTCATGTGGTACTACTGAAGAGAACTGATGCATATTTCACAACAGTCAAACTATTGAAGTATATATTTAAGACTTGATGCTGAAAATGCACTTTCTGCATTTTGCCAGAATGCCACGTAAACCTAATTTCCTGAAATTCTGTTTATTGTGAAATGACGTTATCCCCTGTCTGTTCAGTTCTACAGGACAATGTGCAGCGTCATGAAGTCTCAATTTTCAACTTGCAAGAACAGACCAGATGAAGCTGAACAGACTGCGTTTGATGGTGACAAATATGTTCAACTCTCAAGGGACTTTTCTCTTTAGCTCATCTCCGACAGTTTATACTGGTCCAGATTTTTTTATTTTAGGTTCTCCACAGAGATGTGTAAGCTAGTGTGAGATTTTGATTGTTTTCTTTGCTCAAACATTAGTCTTGAGGCAAAAGTGAGCTAAAAAGTAATCATTGCAAGTTAAAGAAGCTACAAAAACATGATAAAATAACAGGAAACCATAGTTTAAATAGTGTGAACAGTCCGAAGTTAAAGAGGGGTTATCATTTTATAAATTTAATGAACAAAAAACGCAGCAAATGAGCTATGGACACTGAATGACTTACCTGAGACAAATGTTACTCCTTACAAAAATTAACCATGGTTTTCTACAAATAAAACAAAACAAACAAACATAGTAACCACAAATTAACCATTGTTTTGCTTTACTAACCATAGTTCAACCACGGTGTTTGTGGTAAAACAAAACCATGGTTAATTTGTGTAAGGGACTTCAACTGTAGTGTTCAACTGTATTGTTGACAGCTTTTACGTAGTAGAAAGACTATAGCTGATTAAATGATACATTTTGGTAATTTATACTGTACCCTCTTTGATGTTCATGATTTTTTGTGCTATATTAAGGAAGAAATAATGGCTCACTTGTGCTTTGCACTGCTGTTTAACCTGAGGTGGCTGCTGCAGTACGACATTAAATAGTGCCGAAACAGAATTTATCGCTTAAATTGTATAGAAACAAATAGCAAAACAAAACCATCAACATGTACTAATAGTGTACTAATAATCTTATTTTCTTCAAACGCTTTCTAACTGAAATTGATTGTGTTATACTACATGAGTGTTAAATGTTATAAATGCAGGGTTGCCAGGTTTGGAAAAACAAAACCAGCTTAATTACTAATCAAAACTAGTCCAAAACCAGTCCATTTGTGTATTTTCAGTGGTTTTCCCCTCTGTCGGCGGTCCCCTCCTTCAAAATCGTATTTCAGGGAGATCGCTTTAACCTGTGGACTTCAAAAACAACCCTTGGCCACATTGTAAAAGTAGCTTAATTATGCGATAAAACCGCATACTTGGCAACCCTGTCTATGTACTATATGTCTTGGTGAAGTTAAGTCAAGATAACAATGATTTTAACATTGTACGTTCTAAAATGATGGTGTCTTTTTGGGCAGTTTACTATATTGTTAGTTTCTCAGATCAAATCTTTACTGTCCAAAGTACCTTTGTTTTCTCTCCGTCTGTCTTATTTTACGATGCCACACTGACATTAGCCAGAAACGGCATATTGTGCTTTGCATGGACGCCAGTGAAACCCATGGCAGCTGTTTATGTAGATATACCCCAGAAACTCCACATAAACAGGTAAGAGCAAAGTATGAGTCAGATGTACTAATGGGCTCTGTGCATATGTGTGTGTGCTTTACTTGAGAAATCTGAACTCAAGAGGCAGGGGAGGTAAACTGATATGGTGATGTTAAAACCAAGCCAGATTTTGTTTCCCATAAACAAAGGGGTTTTCAGATGTCTTTCAAGGGCCGTGCAAACATTGATGTCTTCCAGACTTTCTCCGAAGTTACCCTAGGTCGGCGGATATGCGCTCACTCCTGTTTATCATGCACACTTTGAGGGTTTTTACAGTCAAAGTGATAACACGTCCATTTCTTATAGATACTGTAAAGAAAAAGGGCTATATAAATAAACATAGACTGCATACTGGAAGTATCAGCAATCTTGGAACAAAGCATAGCTAATCAAATTACAGGACTGAAATAAACCATTGTATAATGTTTGTTGTAAAAATGCCATACATTAACAAACTAAACGTATGCTGTAATGCTGTAAACGTATTTGGCTGTAATTGAAAGCTCCAGTCTGATTGGCGTTTTTAAAGGTACCATGTAAACTTTCTTCAAAGGCGTTGTTTATATCAAAAATTAGATGGAGAAATGTTTGATAATGGTTGTTGTTTCTTAAAGACTATCTAATTTAACAGACAAAATGCAAAATAAACACATAAAACCTTGGTAACTGGTAAAGATAGTCATAAGAAATAAGATTAAGATAAGATTTTATTATTAAAAGATTTGAATTGTAATGTTTACATTTTTTTGCTTTTTTTTTTATGTTATTCTATAGAGTTGACCCAACTTAAAATTTTAAAAAAAAAAAAAAAAAAAAAAAAAACACAATTTGGCAGCCAGGTAACAAATTATTTTAAGTTGACTCAACAAATTGTTTTTTACAGTGTCATGTTTACCTAAATATAGGAATATTCGAATAGGAATCCATGCAATCTGGATTTTCAAAACATTTCCCCACACAAATTTCGCAATATTTTAGACAATGCACCTTATTTGCTCTCAAAATGTAGCTGAGATTTCATAATGTGTGCTGTTTTCGATTCACCATGTTGATTTGGTGAAAATGACTATTAACAATATAGACAATTTACATTTTTTGTTTGTAATGTTTCTTAATCAAAACTGCACCTCAGACAAAGTCCAATAATTTCAATAGGAATCCATGTGATTACGAATTTTCAGCCTGGTCTCATTGTTTATACTTTGGTACTAGTGCGTAACATTTACAAGAACAAATGTAGACTTACGTACATTTTGATTGATGCTGAAATGTACAATTTGAACATATTACAATGTTTAAAATGTAAAATTACGTATTTACAACTAAAAAAAAATTTTTATATTATTAAAATATTTGTATCAATGCATTTTTATAATTTTATCGATAAATAATTTAGATTTTAGATTAGACGCCTTAACCAAAACCTAAACCTACACGTTTTATAGTGAAAATACAAAGATATGACCAAATATGACCATTTTAGATATATATTTTTTTTTATTGTTGCTAAACATAAGCATAACCATTTCTTAAAAATATGTAGAGCATAAAGAAAAACATGACAGATAAGTGCAATCCCAATATTATTTATTGTGGAAATGTCAAAAGCGGTACCAAAAGTAGTCCAAATGACAAAGCAAAGGTACTTGCACACTGAATCTAAAATTCTTGTCTGAATTTTTCACACGGAAAAAAATAAATACAACCCCATGTTCCTTCCTCTTCCTCTGAAACTTTAGTTTATCAAAAAAAAAAAAAATCGGAAATTAATTTTTGCATCCGTAACAAGCATTTTGAACAGTGTTTTGACAGTTCAGAGCCACCGTGACGTTCTGCGCATGTCAAAATTTGACTAATATGAAACACACATATGAATATTTGTTGACTCAGTGTGCAAAGACTTTGACAGTCGCAGTCCTCTCTGGCAGAATACAGCAAAATTTAAGCTGTCAATCGCTAAAAATATTGTCCAAATTATTATTCAGATCCATTCTGTGAAGATGCACATTTCTCATTCAGACACACCTCACCAGAAACATGGCATGTTGTGATCTATGACGGATGAGCATTCGATTTTACTGTTGTAAAACCTTTCATAACAGCCTGGTCTTATTGTTTATACATAGGTGTTAATATGTAACATTAACAAGCACAAAATGTACATTTTTTTGTTTTTATTGATGCTGAAACGTACAATTTAGACGCGCAAATCTCTACTTATTTTTTTCATAAAAAAAAAAAAAAAAAAAAAAGTTAAATATTTACATGTCTTTTATGTCATGAAGATATTCATATCAATTCCTTTTTATCATTTTATCAGTAAGCAATTTATATTTTTATATCCTACCCTTAACCTACCCCGAAACCTAAACCTACCCATTTTATAGTGAATATGCATTTTTATAATTTTATCAATAAGAGATTTTAATTTTTAGCCCCCATAACCTGCCCCCAAACCTAAATGTACCCATTTAATAGCAAATATATAAGGATATAAAACGTAATTGACTGAAACATGCAAGGAAATGAACATTTTAGTAACAGTTTACCATTAAAAATGTTTTTATAGTTGCTAATCTCGCTACTACCTCTAAACCTAACCGTAACTATTTCTGTACAGTGTAAGAAAAACATGAAAGACGATTATGTGCAATCACAATCATTTATTTATTGCAAAAATGTCAAAAGCAATTACCAAAGTTGCAGCCGCAGTCCTCTCTGGTGGTGCAGAATACAATTTACAATTAGAATACAGAATACAATTAAACAATATTATCCAGATTATCCCCATCCACTCCATGAAGGCGCACATTTCTTTTTCAAACGCACCTCATCAGAAACACAGCATGTCACGATCTGTGATGAAGCAGGCGAAAAATCTGTCGTTTCTTGAAGCAGCAACATTTGAATTTGTAAAGAGTGTGTCAGTCAGCGCGTCATTTCATATTAAGTAAATGAGTAAACAATTTAATAATGCAATCAAAAACATATGTTATTATTGAAAACAATAATAATAAAAATTAATGCTGCAATTTTAGTATTCATAAGGATTCATTTGTAGGTGTTGTCAATACATTTAGATGTTGAAAATATATAAGTATTTGTACGTTTAGAAGCTGTACATACATCAGTATTGTACATTTTAGTGTCTGAAAGTGAACGTAAGTAAATTTTCATTTTGTAGAACCACATTTAATGTACATACGAATACATACGAATTATCATGAGATCACGTTGGTCGTAAAGCTTCATGAAGGAGCAATTTTTGAAATAGTAACAAGCGTGTCAGTGTGGGCTTTGATGTTCTGAGGATGGAGTAAAAGATCATTGAATAAAGGCTTAAAGGGGTCCTATTATGCTTTTACAAAGTCTTGATTTTGTTTTGGGGGTGGTTCGAAAAACGCATTATTTTTCACATAATTTACATTCTTACAATACATTTCTCCCAGCCTGCCACAAATAGCTCGATTAGTTCCGGGTTTAATGAAGGCCCGCCTTCCGAAAAAAGGAAATGTGTTATGATTGGCTAACTCTCCCAGTGCATTGCGATTGGCGAACAGCTTAGACGGTGTTTCAGTACTGCCACGCCCCTTGTCAAAGCAGTTCAAACAAGCTAGATTAATAGTGAATCTTACATTTTAAATATGGATATTTTTCCTACAAAAAAATGCATTGATTCACTACAGGAGACCTCTGGGAGCAGTGTGAGGCACTTTTTATTATGAATGGATGCATTTTATTAGACTTTACTAGACTCCGATTGCATTCATCTGAAAGAAGGAAGTCATATACACCTAGGATGCATGGAGGGTGAGTAAATTATACCCAGTACAGTAGTGTTGTGTCCCATCCTCAGTCTGTGAGATCGCAGATACATGATATTATCGTGCTAATTTATCTAATTATTTTACATACTTAGTTTCATTGCCCGAAACCAGCTCTAGCATAAGGCTAAAAGCAGCCTAACATTATCAAAGAACATCATCACTGACTAGCCTAGCCTATTCTAGTGCAAGTTTATGCATTTTAAAAAACACTCGCGTTATAAGTGAAGCTAACGTTATCTACACTGTATAATGAATAAATCTCTTACCACACACTGTACACATCTGCGGCGCGTTACGGCTCCAATGTGGCAACCAGAGTAGATCGTGGCTTCGGCATGTGTTTCGACTCCCTGTACTGCACACGTCTGCGGCGCGTTAGAGCTCTGAAGCGGCCACTCTAGTCAATGCTTGTGTTTATATCCACCGCGCTGCGGCTTGTTAAAGAGGCCCTCCATGCTGCATTGCTAAAGTTAGGCTAATCCTCCACCTCATCCCTACACCTCCCCCAACAATTCGAATTTCAGTAGGCGGGATTTGATATAATGATATTCTAATGGACCTCACTGTGACATCATTGCATGCGGAAAACAAATGCTGTAGTCCAAAGGAGTCGTTCATTGTAGTTCTAGGAAAGAGATTTTTAAAAAATTAAATCTCTCCCTTTGGAGTGAACTTTGAGATTTGTAACTTTGTAGATCTTTTTTTATGCCCACAGATACACACCACACACTGACTAAAATTCAAAAAGTGAAAAAGCATAATAGCACCCCTTTAAATACCTCAGTATTGTACTTCATGCAGATGTAAGTAAATGTACATTTTATGTAAAATACATACGTATTTTCATGAGATCATGATGGAATTTTATGTGAGGGTCCCTACACAAATTTCACAACATGTTAAAGTTAGACAATGGACCTTATTAGGCTACTAAATTTAAACAATTTTTTTCTTACATTACCAGATCACGCCCTATGGAAGCCCATACCACTGAATTAACATAAATAAATAAATAAACCTCATTTATTTATGTATTTTTTAATCTCACAGTTCTGACTTTTTTCCTCTCAAAACTGCATGATATAAACTCTTGAATTGCTGATGCAAGTTAATATCTCGCAATTCTGACTTTTTTTTTCTCATAATTGCATGAAAAAAAGCCTTGCAATTATGATTTTTTTCTTGCAGATTTGAGTTAATATGTCACAATTTTGACAGAATTTTCTCAGAAGATATAAACTCACAATTGCAAGTTATAAAGCCCAATATCAAAGGGAAAAAAGACTGATGTGTTCTCAGAATTGCGAGTTCATATCTCACAATTTTGATATAATAACTCGTAATTGCGTGTTTTAAAGTCAGAATTGCAAGACAATTTTACATTTTCAGATTTTTCTGATTTTAAAGTCAGAATTGAGTTTTTATTTTATATCAAGCAATTCTGACTTAATTTCTGAGAATTTCTAAGTTTATATCTCACAATTCTGAAAAAAAAAACAAACATCTGAATTGAGTTTATATTGTGCAATTCTGAGAAAAAAAAAAATCTGAGTTACAAGATGTAAACTTTTCACAAGATGTAAACTTAATTCAGTGGTGAAAATGGGCTTCCATACACCCTAAATAATAACAAAAAAATGCAGTCTTTTAAATAGGAATCCATGTGATCTCAAGTTTTGTGTGAGAGAAAATAAATATTTCCCAAAATTACCCATAAAATAACACCAAAAAAAAAAAAAAAAAAAAAAAAAAAAAAAATACAGAGACAGTACAGATAAATAGTTTTTTTTTTTTTTTTTTTTTTTTTTCCTTATGCTATTGAAAACAACTCAAATGAGATCCAAAATGGAGTCATCTAAACATATAAACATTATATCTTCTGTCCACATACTCCTACACGTGACGTAAAGTAAAATACAAAACCTACATGGCCAAAGAGCGCCGTATTCTTTGCTACAGCCCTGTTCACAAGTTAAAACAAAGATGTCTGGCAGAAATCATAAGTTCCTTGGACCCGAAACAAAAGTAATTGTCCAAACTGCAGACGGATGCTCTGTAACCTGTCCGATAACTTTACATCACATGCCAGATTTCATCTACCCTCTCGACCCAAGCTTAAACAAAGCTCATTAGCATTACATCCACATCCGCCTATACATAAACAACAGAAATGACTACAAATAAACTGACTATAAATGAGTTTATACCAATGTAACGTTTGGATTCACATCTGAGGTATTAGGGTCGTTATGTTTGGGGATTTCATGAGAGGGAGTGAAGAATTGACTGATGAAAAAGAATGAAACGGATTCAAATGCTAAAGCCTTTTTTGTGGTTGGTGCGTCCTGCTGTGAAAGTAAAAGTCGTTCTCGAGTCTTGTTTACCTCGGAGCTGAGGCAACCCTGGAAACATTCACACCGCTGAGAGACTTTTGGGTCTAAAAACTCTTGACCTTAGATAACAGTGCTGTTTCTGAATGCTGTTTTGCAAAGACTTTAAAAGGAATTTATTTTATTTGAAGCCTGAGTTGAGGTTGACGTAGAGAAAAATAAATTACACATATTTTCTTTGCAGACAAGACATACACAAACCACTTGGCCAGTTTTTTTTTTTTTTTTTTTGTATTTTCAGTATTAACTTCTTGTTTAAAGAAAAGTTGAAAGGCAATTTTATATTGAGGAGCAGGAGTGCTACTTAAAAATACAATGAGAGTTACACCTACAGCTGAAATTAAATAAAAATGGAGGTTAAATAGTGGGACTTCAATTTTCCAAAAGTAATTTAATATTTTGTTATCATGAATAATAACGGTTAAAAAACCACAGTTTGGGTAAAAGGGATTTCTAAATGGAAAAATAATTAGAAAAGGACATACAAAAAATTAAATCATATAGACTATAATTCTTACCAATTCAAGTTTATTTCTCAATAGCTGTGTTTACATTCTGTGGAAACCTGTTTCTGCCACTGAATAAATAATAAATGAAGGTAACTGTGACTTTTTATCTCACAATTCTTACTTATTTGTCTTGTAATTGTGAGTTTACATCTCTAATTTTTTTTTTTTTTTTTTTTTTTAGAATAGCTTGGTATGAACCTCTGACCCTTCATGCGATTCTGCAGCTCTTTGCTTCTCTTTTTTTTCTTGAAATTGTGAATTTTTACTTTATTTCCCTTGCAATTGCAAATTTACATCTCACAATTCAAACTCTTTTCTCAGAATCGTGTGATATAAATATTCAACATTTTTCAAGTGATTCTACCATTTTTTTCTCGCAATTGTGAATTTATATCTTGTGATTCTGACTTATTTTCTTCTAATTCTTACTTTTTTTCACGCAATTGCGAGTTTATGTCTCACAATTCTAACAATTTTTACTTATAATTGTGTGACAAGCTTCTGACAATTTTCATGCAAATCTGCCTTATTGTTGCAAGTTTACATCTGACAATTCTAACTTTGTTTTCGTCAGAATTGCATGATATAAACTTATGATTTTCATGTGATTATTCCTTTTTCTCGCAATTGTGAAGTTATCTTTTGCAATTCCCACTTATTTTCTTGCAGTTCTGAGTTTACATCTCACAATTCAAGCTATTTTTTTTTCTCTGAAGTGTGTGATATAAACTTCTGATTTTTTTTTTTTTACAGTTGCGAGTTTGCAGCTCGTAATTCTAACTTATTTCTTCTCAGAATTGCATGATATAAACTTCTGACTTTTTTCATGTGATTCTGCCTTTTTTCTTGCAATTTCAAATTTATATCTTGAGTTTACATCTCACAATTGTAAAGGTCATTGCACACTGAGTCTGAAGTTTTCATATGCGTTTTTTTCGTATTCATCATTCTAAAAATTCGTCACGCACAGAAACCTTGCACACTGAATCCGATGCGTATTAATCCGTTGCGAAAAATTTGCAAAACAATACAAAATGAAATCTTCGAGCAGAGAGAATAATTTTGTTGCCCACTCTCTTCTTAAAAAGAGAAAAAGAAAGGACATTTTGGGTCCATCCAATTATAAGATATAGAGAGGAAGGAGACTTTTTGTGTGCACCTCGTTAAGGAGCTGTGGGATTATCCCGAGCTATTCAAAGTTTACTTCAAAATGTCAGTAAACTTTAGCGATACTGTAGCCACATATTATAAAGAAGACCACTAATTTCTGTGAACTCAGTGTATAAGGACATCTACAGTGCTTTGTGCTGCAAGACAAAGTGGGTGAACTTGTCAGACGCAATTCTGAATTCTGAAGTTTTGGAGGCAGTGTGTAAACGTGAGGTCGTATTTATATATTAACGTGCGAAAATTTCAGACATTTTTAGGACTCGGTGTGCAAAGACCTTAACTATTTTTTTCTCTGAAGCATTTGATATAAACTTTAGAAAATTATGTTATTCTTTCTTTTTTTCTTGCAGATGCAAATTTATATCTTGTGATTCTGGCTTTTTTTCTTGCAATTCTGACTTTTTTCTTACAGTTGCGAGTTTGCAACTCGTAATTCTAACTTATTTCTTCTCAGAATTGCATGATATGAACTTCTGACTTTTTTCATGTGTTTCTGTCTTTTTCTCACAATTGCAAATATATATCTTGCAATTCTGACTCGTAATTT
Source organism: Labeo rohita (assembly GCF_022985175.1). Classification (NCBI taxonomy): domain Eukaryota; kingdom Metazoa; phylum Chordata; class Actinopteri; order Cypriniformes; family Cyprinidae; genus Labeo; species Labeo rohita. The sequence goes on from NC_066890.1 coordinate 11,998,838, forward strand.
TGAGTTTACAATATATATATATATATATATATATATAATGTTTTTTTTTTTTTTTTTTTTTCTTAAAGGTCACATATTGTACACCTTTCTGGAGATTTATTTTAGCTGTTGATGTCCTTAAGAATATACATTTGCGGTGTAAGTGCCAAAAAACCCTCTCTTAGGAGCTCTGTCAAGAACAGGTCGAATTAATATTCATGAGCCGGATTGATTCCGGGAACAATCCCGGATTGGGAACCTAGTAACATTGCTGGGGTCAGTCCCGGAACGAGCACTGTGTGAACAAAAGCCAGAACCAATGCCATAAAGGCTGTGTTGTAGTGATGATGCACATTATTGTGCGACTCTTCACGATGAAAAAATACGTGCAAACTGGAATGAAGCAGCGATCATGGAGTTCCTCACCGCGCTGAAGCGCAGATCGTTCGCCAGTTTACTTTCAGTTTAGTGCAACGTACGTGTCTCATTACACGTCACACATCTTTACGGGATCTTTATGGGTTATGTGTAAAGCACAGATTCTAAAAAATCACTGTGTGAATGAACCAAATTAAACAATTCTGGAACAAATCATGGGACACATTATCTGTGTATTTTCCGGAATTGCTGTGTGAAAAAGGCTAAAGCTGACGTGCCACTGGTTTCTTATATTAATGTTGTTCGGAAGCCTGTACAATGATGTAGTGTCCTGATATCCATCGACTGAACAGCGCTTTCTCGACTTGTTTACGTGTTGTTGTTGCTCAGCAATGGCATGGACACAGTGTTGTCTGTGGGTTTGGCAAAAGGAGGATGGGATGGTGGTTGGTGCTCGGTGGTGACTAAAGGCGGTGACTGAGTAGTTCGGACCTCACATTTTTACAGAAGTCTCAGCGGCTTGTGAAAAGGCACAGCTACTTTATGCAGGCCGTGTGCATTTTACTGTGGATTGACTGTTTTGAAACTTACATAGTCCCTAGACCTCAGTTATCATGAAAAAAGCCAGGAAATTTCAGTTTTGACAATATGGGACCTTTAAAATTGCGTTATATAAACTTCTGACAATTTCAATGCGATTCTTCCTTTTTTTTTCTCGCAATTGCAAACATATATCTTGCAATTCTGACTTATTTTCTTGTGATTCTGATTCTTTTCTCGCAGCTGGTAAGTTTGCATCTCGTAATTCTATTTTTTTTCTTCCCCAAAGTGTGCAATATAAACTTCTGACTTTTTTCATGCGATTCTGCCTTTTTTTTCTTGCAATTGCAAATTTTGTATCTTGTGGCTCTGACTTATTTTCTTCCAATTCTGATTTTTTTTTTTCTTGCAATTGCAGTTCGAACAATTTTCTCTCTGAAGTGTGCTACACTTTTCATGCGATTCTTCCGTTTTCTCACAATTGCGAATTTATATCTTTTAATTCAGATTTTTTTTTCTTGCAATTGTGAGTTTACATCTCACAATTCTAACTGCATGTTATAAACTGCTGACTTTTTTCATGTGATTCTGCCATTTTCTCGCAACTGTAAACTTATATCTTGCAATTCTGACTTGTTTTCTTGCAATTTGACTTTTTTCCTCAGAATTTTGAGATATAAACTCACAATTGTGAAGAATTCTGAAGAAAAAAAGACAATTATCTTTCAGTTCCGAGTTTTTATCTCTTATTTTCAAAATAATAAGATTATAAACTCGCAATTAAGAGACAAAAGTCACAACTGCGAGACAAAGTCAGAGAAAAAAGGCAGTTACCATTTTTACTTTCATTGGTGGAAATGGACTTCCATATCCTAATAATCTGACTAATATCTTAACTGGAAAGAAAACACTTCATTCAGGAAAAAATACCCAAATTAGCTCAATCCAATTAAAATAAGTGGTCCAAATGTGTTAAATGAGAAGAACTGGCATGTAAATCCAGAATGAGCGGTCTTTGCTTCATTCGCTCATCGAGATTTGAGGCTAATATGTTTGAAAACGTGGTAACATTGACACTCCACTCCATTCGCTGCTCAGAATACATTTGACACACATGTAAACAAAGATTTACATTGCATCGTGGTGTTTAAGTTACATATAAACAGTATGTTTGGAGTCTGCGATCGAATTGAATTGAACTGGGATTAACAACAGTCTGGGCCTGTAAACATGGTCATTGTTCGCTGTTAATTCTAGTTAATGCTAACATTGTTCGCAGGGCCCATCTGTTGTTAACACAAATGCATCTTCATGTCCGCTTTATTTATATTTGGTGAGGATGTGGACACGGCATTGAGCCCGGGCGGATTAAACTATTGTTCCCCTCAACAATTTAACAATGATTAAAGCCAGTATACACAATTAGCCATTGGGAAAGTCAGTCCAAGCCTGATTGCTTCGTTTTGCAATACCAAAAGCCCTACTGGAACAGCTTTGTCGCATCTATATGCAATGTGGGGTAGTAACTGATTACATGCAATCTGGATTACGTAATCTAATTCAAGTACTTCTAATTTGATTAGATTACATTTTAAAATGCACTACAGTTACCTTTTATCTATTACACAATTGCATATTATTCACACAACAGTATATTGTTTCAGGAGATTGTTTGAAAAAGTAATGCATTACTAGTTACTTGAAAAAAGTAATCTGATTACATAACTCGTTAATTTTAATGCATTGCCCTCAAGACATGCTTGCATACATGCATTACAGCCAATATGAAGAGCAGAATGGCATTTACAGGAATAGTGAGCGACAAGCTCAGATTAGTATTGTTTATAATGAAGGGGAACAAGACATTTGTAAGCCAACATTCGGGTGGTTTTGATCATTTACATTAACATAGGATTTTATGCTCCACTTAGACATACATATAGAGTGCATGTACAGCCTCAAATACATAAAGTATTTGTCCCAGTGTTAAAAGTTATGGAAAAGTCATGTTATAACACTTTTGCTAGGTCTACTTATGGCCCATGCTGTTACTCTAACCATTTTAAGGTTTCATGTAACTCCAACGAGGTTTCCAGCTTAAAGGATTTCTTGGATAATAAACCACAGCTGACTATATACTAAGTCTTGTACGTGTATAAATTTCCAAGGGTATCGCAGTTGAGTGTTATTACTAAGAAAGATTCGGATCAACTGCTGGGAATGTAAAAACAAACAGTGGTTCAACTGAACATGTTTGCTTATGGCAGAAAATCCTTGTGGTGAAGCTATGATTAGCTCTGGATGACAATTAGACTAAATGGAAAAACTTGGAATATATTATTAGGGGTTCAAGCGCATGGCCCCAATCGATCGGTACAGCGATCAAAAATCGTTTATAGCTCATAACCGTTCGTCGCAGACTCAAGTGTCTTATGTCATTGGAATCATTGGCTCACGCCGGACAAAACATACGCCTCGGATTCGTCCATCACCTTTTTTCAGGTGTTTTTTGAAAAACCTACTTTTGCGAACTAGTCCTAGGTAACCGATCCAGTGATTAACAATAATCATTAAAGGGGTCATCGGATGCCAATTTTTTACAAGTTGATATGATTCTTTAGGGTCTTAATGAAAAGTCTACAATATACTTTGGTTTAAAATCCTCAATGGTTGTGTTTTTACCTGAATTGTTCCTTTAAATGCAAATTAGCTTTGCTCGCCCCCCGCCCCTCTCTACTCTCTGTGGAGTTAGGAGCTGCTCCGAGAGATTGTTTACTTTAGCCGCATTTAGCTCATTTAGCTGCTAAACATGTTAACTAGCACGTTATTAGGAAAGGTGATTGCAGAGATTAATAAAAAAACCCTTAAATATCCACTTCTGCTGTAAGTGAAGCTGGATCATGAATGATTTGTGCGAACAAAGACGTATTTATGTAGATCGGGAGGAGCGTTCCCTTCACAAACAAACCTAATCCACTGCATCTTCAGCAGCTCAGATGTCGGGAGTAAATGACGATCACTATGTTCATTATTACATCCAGCAACACAACACCTCAATCGCTCAATCGGAGGTATTCTTGTCTAACTTACATCCCTGCTCCGGCATCGAAACAATGGAGGTTGGACTGTTACGGCTGATCTGAGGTAAGAGCTCATGTCAATCAACTATTTTGGGAGTGGCCTCTGTTGGTGTGACGCCACACCGACAGGCATCTGAGAACGGCTCGATTTAAAAAAGGGGATATTATTTTTACAGATTAATTAAAAACCAATGCATGGATTTTTATCATTATAGGGTAGATTTGTACATACACTGTCAACACACATTAATGTTCAAACAACATGAAAAAGTGAACTTAGCATCCGATGACCCCTTTAAATACTTGAAAAGATGTAAAAAAATTCTTTTTTTTAAAGGTTTTTTTTGCCTGATCGGAACCAAACCAGTGCAGGAATATTCTCTGGAGAGTGAATATCAATAATTATCAAAAAAAAAAAAAAACTTTTGAGTCACACATTCTTCATGCGATTTTGCCTTTTTTCTTGCAATTGTACAATTTATATCTTGCGATCCTGACTTTTCTTGCAGTTTTTTTCTCGTAATTGTGAGATCTTACAATTCTAACTTTTTATTTTCTCTCTCAGAGTAAACTCCTGACTTTTTTTTCCCATGTGATTCTGCCAGTTAATGACAAGATTAACAGGGGGTGATCGGAACGAAATTCAGGGAGGCCTGTTTGACTCCTGGCCCTAAAGATTTTTAAAACATAGGCCACTGGGGGGGCAAAATCGCATTTTTCAAGGGCATAAACGATTGTATATTGTTTCTCACACATATGCGTGATATTCATAATATACGATAGACCTCGTTGTTCTGAACAACTTTGCCTCTGGAACCACTACTGTCAATCAAGCTAGTAATTAAATGCTTGAGAAGATGTGAAAACCTACTTTTGCAAACTAGTCCTAGATTTTTCACTCAATCAAAAAAAAAAAAAACATTGCAGTACGATTCTCTGGACTCTCTAGGTCAATAATGGTCAAAAAAATGTTGAAATTTACTCTTTAAGAAGCTATAATGGGATCGTTTAGAAAAGAGGCCTGTCCAAATATACCCCAAATCCTATAAAGCCTAAATGAAAACTCAAAACTTCACCAAACCTGGTGAGTACACGTGATAGGTGATTCTAAACAAGCATGCAAAGTTTAAGGGAGATGCCACTATAACAGACATACACAGCATTTAGAAACAGCATATTTCTATGGCAAATTACCTGTATTTGCCATTTTCTTTTTAAATCATGGATTTAGGTGGTTACAGGCTTGCTAAATAATATGAAATGTCTTTATGTCTTTTTTTTTTTTTTTTTTTTTAAATGCCTTCAAGCACTTGAACACTGGCAATAGCTGCTTGCAGCTATATTTAACATTATGGTTTTAAGATGGAAATAAATGTAAAGTTTCATTATTTATACAGTAAAAAAAAAAAAAAAAAAAATAAATAAATAAATAAAAAATAAGCGGTAATAAACATGCAGTGATTAAGCACTATTTCTACTCTCAAGTGTAACATGTTTAACATGGAAAGTGAAAAGTTCATTTTTTTCTTGTTTCTACTGAAGCACATAAGATATATCAAATTTTGCTCACTACGTCATTGAAAAATTGCTATGCTGACAAAATAATTAGGTGATCATGTATTGGTATTAAGTTAAAATAAACTCATTTTGTGTTCAAAAGGTAACGATTCAGTTACTTTTTATCTGCTCCTTTCCTCAATTAAGAGATAATTTCAAACACACTGATTTGTCCCCACTTTACTGTATGTAGTGAAATCTGATATAATGGCAAAAACACAATTAATGAGCAGTGCCTCAGCTTCATTAGTTTTCTAATTAATGGACACTCGTGATAATAGTTAATCAGTTTAGCAGTCTATAATGAGCAATCACTAAGGAAAATTCAGCTGCGTACATGGTGGAGTGTTTATTTAATTTAACAGGCTAATTAACAATCCCTTTTGATATGATCTTTTTTTGATATCTCAAACACAAACACATACAATTTAATTAATCGCCTTAATTAAACTACCTGCTTGTGCAAAGCCTAACCATTAGGCTGGTCTTTGATAGGGATGTACAGAAATATTTCAAGATAAGCTAGATGATAAAATAGTATGTAAACATATGTGTAGTTTGTTAATACTTTTCTACATTATTTTCTGTTTAACTTACAGTTGACTGGATTGTACATTCCCAGTCCTAGCTCTTGCTTTCAAGCATTTGCCAGCAAAAAACGATCATATCATCCTCTAATCAGCAGGTATTAGTTAAATATGCCACAGTGAGGATGTATCCAGCTAATTTCCGCTTCAGAAGACATGGTACCATTTGGAAAACATGGAGCAAAACCGCTAATCATCAGACGAGAAAGAGCCAGAATCCTCAGAGCCTCGACGGTTCGACCGAAGCCTCCCAGATGGTACTGAGAGTTAATGTTAATCTAATCAACAAACAATTAAGCCTCAAAGGCTTGCATGTCAACTCCATTTACAGCTGCTGAGATTCTCGCCCGTTCGCAGAATGGCGTAACATCAATTAGAGCTATTCAACAGTTACAAGTCGAAAAAAAAAAATAAACCAGTGGATGAACGTGTAAGCTTTGAGGTACAACAAAAGTACTTTTTTGACTATATCCTCAATAACAGTCTTTCATTGTAAAACGCTAATTGGCGATGTTAGAAATGCACATATTGGATACTAAAATTTGGCAATACATATGTTATCTCACAGAAACATCCCTTTTTAACCTAGAACGTGCCTAATTAAATTAATTAAAACCAAGCAGAGCCAAAATGAAATAAAAAAAGCTACAAAGCGCTGTGATTTCCACAAGTAATTTGGAGCTTTTGTGAATCCACAGCTTTTAGATGTGTTCTTGTCATAAAGTTAAAATAAAAAACAAAACTAAACTAAGTTAGTATGACATTTTGATGAAAATTGCAAAAACAGCCATTTTTTGGAGCTCCAATAACATTGCATTTTTAAAGCAGGTAGTTCTGAATATATTTTAAATCATATTTAGCTGTTTAGCGAGTCTTCTGTATACAGATGAGCTTCGCTTTGGCTTCTGGAAGTCTATGGTTAATGAGAGCAGGGAATGTGATTTAGAATTACCATAATGAATTCAGATGTGAAGAGCAATGCCAACATGCCTGTTTCTTAGAATCTTGATCAGAAATCGAATGCTGAGACGGAGCCAAGACTGAACTTGGCCAGACAGTATCAGTGCCACATACTGTATTGGCTAATTGGCTAACATGGACAAGCTAGGCTTTAAATGACGAGAAGAATCATGCTGAGCATCAAAGTGAAGGCTCATAATGCTTCATTAGCATGCTATTATATTAATACTAAACTTGGAAACACCTATTTCTGCTAGTTATGAAATCAATAGTTAATGATATATGAGACTGTCAAAGAGAAGTCTGGAAATTTACCAATAAAAAATGCTAATTGAGTGTGAGTGGGGAAGATTATTATTGCTGATAAACGCTGACTACAATGCAGCACGTTTTAAAGCTCCAGTTGGTTAACTGGTCCTGCGCCCCTGCTAACCAGATTAACCAGAAAGAATTTTGTGCTGGCAAATGCTGGTTTGGTGTTTCTGGTGGACCAGCATTTCACAGTTTGGTGAAGCTTTAGTGACAAGTTTTTTGGTGAAGTCTTGCTGGTTCAGATAGTTAAGAATCCTGGGTTGTGTTTCCCAAAAGCATTGTTAACCAACTAGGTTGCAAGTTCAGTTATTCTGTAGCAACAGTTCTGTGTTTTTCATAACCGAATATTCGGCAACATCATTGTAAATGGTTAGAAGTGTAGTTTTTTTGTTAGTATGAGTTTATTGCACATCTGTATTTGAAGAGAATGAAAGTACCATTTTTGAAGAGTTTGCATGTGTGAATGTTCTGTAGAAACTGCAATTAAATCATGTTTGAAAATAAAGCAAAACAACAGTAAACTGAATAGCAAAGAGATCCTTAGATGTACATGTTTGTTATTTAGTGCAATAATCAGATATTTTGATCTTGAGTTGATATTATAAGTTAGTAGATTACTGAACCGATATTAGCAGAAGAAAGACAAATTAGTAAATTCATTGATATTTTATATTATTGAACTAACATGGTTTGAACACTGAAAAATATCTCAGTTACCTTCTGTAAAGTTATACCCAATTTCACAACAACATAATTTAGTGCTTAACTACCAAAAATCTCAAACCGATATTAGAAGTTAGAAGAAAAACAAACCGATATAAGTATATGTAAGATAAATTAGTAAAGGTTATTACTGCACCATCTGCATAATGTCATTAATGACAGTTGAACCATCATGCATCAAATGATGCGCCCAAGTTACTACAGTTTCAGGAAACTGTTATGACCACGTGGGCAGTGCGCCGACATATAGTGCTGTTGCGCTCCGGGCGTCCCGTGTTTGAATCTCGACTTGAGGACCTTTCCTGATCCCGCCCTCATGTCTCTCCCTCTCTTCCACTTCGCTTCCTGTCACTACTGATCTGTCCTGTCTTAAAAAAGGCAAAAATCCCCAAAAATAAATAAATAAATAAATAAAATAAAAATACAAGTAATTTCATGTCACTACAATAAAGTGAGTACGAATGGCTTGTACTTTTAAGTTGATTTGACTCATGAGTTAAAATAACTTGTACTTTTAAGCTGATTTAACTTTATTTTTTTAAGTGTTCTTTTAAGTTGATTTAAATTAAGGCAGCTGCTAAACTTAAGTTTTTAAGTTGAAACCGTTGAAAGCTGTTTACAGTGAACATGATTTGCTACTTAACTACCAAAGTTTACAAACTGATATAAGAAGTTGGTAGAATATTGAACTGATATTAGTAGATGTAAAAGTAAAAAAGTAAATTGGTAAAAGTTTAGTGCATGAACTGGAAATATCATGGTTTGAACGATGGATGTGTGAAGTTACTATGCCCTCAAAAATCAGTTGCGGATGGTTAACTCGTAAAAATATCTCAATAACCTTTTCTGTGTATATCCCAATTTACAACAGCACAACTCGTTGCTTAACTACCAAAGATCTCAAACTGATTTTAGAAGTTGAATATCGAACCAACATTAGTAGAATTACGACAAATAAATGTTATTGTCATAATGAATGGCAGTTTTATATTGTTGAACAAGCGTGGTTTAAACTTTGGATGTGCGCAAAAAGTTACTATGATTTCGCAAAATGGTTGTGACTAACTAGTTTCTTAAGCAATTCTTCATACTATGGTAGTTAACCAGCTACTTCACTGTATTTGAAACACACCTGGTTGATTCACTGTATAACTACGAGATGCAGAAATATGCGCAATAACATGATTTTAGTGTGAAAAATATGTATTGATAACCTTTTTCTGTAACAGCAACAGCGATTTACAAAAAAATAAAAAATAAACGTCTATAAATTTATGAGCAAAGTTAGCTCAAATAATACACAAATCAGAAGAATCAATAAAAAAATGCTTGTAAATGCTTGTAAATGCTTGCCTCACTATAACTTATTTATTTATTTATTTATTTTTGCTGTTTTTAAAGAAAACAAAGGGCAAGCTGAAATTATTGATTTATTTTATATACAGTTTGTGTTTAAATGCCACACATGTACAACTTTAATATGGGGTTAAACGTATTTAAAATCCATATTAAAAAACTTTGCCGCTCTTTAGTGAAGTCTGAGTCTCTGAGATTTATGGACCGGCTGACCCTGTTCTCAAAGCGATAACATATCGAGCGATAATATCTCACCTCTAATTTGTTTTTTACACCGGCACTGGACTTGAGCATATGTTTATTTATTCTACAGCAAATTAGGATGGTATGTGGGACTCTGATTATTTTCTGGCATTTTCATCATTATTAGGAAAGCCACACAGTGAGGGCTCTTGGGAAATGGAGTCAGGCACCAGAGTAGTGTGTGTTAAATATAATGGCTTTTGCCCTCAGGCTGCGGCCCACAAGAGACTGCCAAAGGAGCCAGCTAATGGCAGTAGCATTAAACCAGACCGTATCTGGCTTCTGCAAATAGGCACGTGTATTACGCTCTGAGCCGACCAACGCCATACTGCCCTGAGGCTTTTCAAAGCATTTTAAATATGCTGCATGTGTAATATATGTTAAAAAGAACCCAGAAGGTTTCTTTAATGATGAAACCAGCTTTTTGCCCTGTATCTTTTTTTTTTTTTAATAAATAATAATTAAATAATAATTGCATGAGAGATTGTTTATTATTATTATTGCATAAAATGTTTTTTTAAGAAATTATGCCTTCTGTCTTTTGATTATCTCTTAATTTGTGTGTTTTTGATTATATCACTTATTTGGACTTTTTTTTGTTGATTGATAGAGCCGTAGTGAAAACTAACTATAAATCAGACTCCGAAATGAGTTCCTTTGACTGATGGCATCTGGTGCCAGCCGTCTATCCAGATGTTCATTAATGCGTGCTCTGCTCTGCTGCGATGGCTGAGAACTACCTGCTTTATTGTTGCAGAAATGCCACTGTTGACTCAGTAGAGATGTGATTTACACACACTGAATATGGGGCTAAAAAAGCAGGGATTTTTTGCTAGCAGCAGCATCTTGAGAACCTGTCAAAACCTTCGGAGCAGCAGGTGAGGTAGCAGCGCTGAGTGCCTGAAATGATGTACAGTCACAGAGGAAATCTGTAAAAATGGGAGGTATTGTTAGAAAATGTGGTGACCGAAAGCTCTTTGCAAGACTAGCAGACTTCTTTGCTCTGATGCTGTCTGCTTTCAACTCGTAATCGCGTGGTAATGCGCTGGGTGGAAGCTCAAAGGAGAATGATTCGCTTGCCTTGAGAGCAGCTGCCACAGAAATTGGGTGATGGTGAGGGGGGCATGTAGCTCAGGGCCAGGAAAACAAGAACTAAAGTACTTCCAATAGGGAAACTGATCTTCTGTGAGCTTGTGAGACTGTAATTTCATTTGTCATTCATTCGTCTGTCATTATTTAGCAGGCATGAAATTGATATATTTTATGTACTTATTTATAGAGGGATGATTTATTTTTGTAGGCTGAAAACAATTAGCATTTTAGCACGTCCTGATGTCATTGGGGTTTTTGAAGTGGTTTTGGGATCTGTGGTAAAACACAAGCTCAAGATATTTTCACGTCATAATCTGCCACATAAAGCCCATCAGTAATACCCCCTTGTATTTTTAATTATTTATTTATTTTTTTAAAGCTTTTACTTGTCTAAATGCAGTGCTGGTTCTCTCTGTACGCCAAGTTGCATAGGGTCACCTCCGAACCACAAGGGCCCACACATCCTAAAAAGTGAAACCAAAACATTTTGATCGGTGGCGGGCTGCAGTATAGGTGAAAAACCCCGCCCTCTCTATCTAAACGAATGGAACGTAAGTCAAACTAAAAAAAAAAAATCGAATTAAACCTCAAATAAAATTTTCCCAGAGATGGTTTCCATCATTTTAGGTAGTTATCACACTGATGTATGTTCAAGTGTTGGGGTGTGGTGTGCGATTAGGCCTGTGGAAGTTTAGGCAGGATACCACAACTCCACCTCATGATAACTACTGCGCAGACTCAGGCGCTAAAGGATTATTTTTGGGACTTTTTGCCTTTATTATGACAGGACAGATCATAGCTTACAGGAGGCAAAGTGGGAGAGAAAGAAGGGGGCGAGATTAGGAAAGGTCCTTGAGACAGGATTCGAACTCGGGACGCCCGTAGCGCAATGGTGCTGTGTGTCGGCGCACTGCCCACAAGGCTATAGGCGCCAACTGTGCAGATTTAGGTGTCAAATAAATCACTGCTATACAAACTTGGGCTCCATAGGCAGTGGTGTATAAAGTACCTTAAAGCCATAGTTAAGTAAAAGTACAGATATCTTACCAGAAAATTACTTTGGTAGAAGTTGAAGTCCCCATTTAGAAGTCTTAAAGTATGTGATATTTATTGTACTTAAAGGAGAACTCCACTTCCAGAACAACAATTTACAAATAATCCAACATCCAAGATGTTCATGTCTTTCTGTCTTCAGTCGTGAAGAAATTGTGGTTTTTGAGGAAAACATTTCAGGATTTTTCTCCATATAATGGAACTTCCCATCACTACTACGAATCACGTGTAAGTTCATCGTCTGTGTACTGAGTATGGTGGAAAACTTTGTTTTATTTTCTCCTATAACTTGAGAGGAGGACATCATTGTATCTTTTTGTTTGTAAACAGAGTTTACAAACTTACTTGCACTTTTTTAGTCTTTGCGCGTTCACTTTGTAAACACTGGGTCTGTAGTTCTGCCTACGTTAACTTTCGTGAAAGTTGCGTGAACTTTCGACGTGATTTAATAGTATGTAGCGTCGTGAACATGCATCCCAGAGCCTGTGCTACACAAGCTTTTCTGCTTAAAAAGTATACCAATTTTTTTTTTTGTTTTTTTATGACTGATCGTTTTGCTAAATAAGACCCTTCTTCCTTGGCTGGCATTTAAACTATATTTTGGAAGTTCAAAATCGGGGCACCAATCAAGTCCATTATATAGAGAAAAATGCTGAGATGTTTTCCTCAAAAACCATAATTTCTTCACGACTGAAGACAGAAAGACATGAACATCTTGGATGACAAGGAGGTGAAATTATTTGTGAATTGTTGTTCTGGAAGTGGACTTCTCTTCCAAGTACTGTAACGAAGTATTATTACTTTGTTACATTACACCACTGTCCACATGAATGACTACTGCACAGACTCGGTTTCGAAATTAATGACTGTTGCTCACACTCAGCCTCCAAATGTATCACTGCCATGCAGACTTATGGCGTATTTCCACTACAAAACCACGCTCCGTGCCGCCAGCAACACTACAATGCCACTGCTTTGGGGCATGTGAAATTTAATGCAAAGCACGCCTCTGAATACAATGTTTACACCCTGTTTGCATTTCATCTTCGTCTTTTAATGGTGGATCGCAAACTAAACACTAGCATATAATGAAACCATGCAAAGTGCATTTATTTTTGGCATGACTTTTTCAATGATATGTGATTTCAGCGTAGTAATCCACCAGTTCCGCAAACACTCGGAAGCATACGTCAGAATCTACTTTTCAAAGTGATTGGTTGACGCCCGGCGTTTGCACTCGAGATCTGCATAAAGTTGAGGAATGCCCCACCTTTTCGATGTTCTCAATGCTTTCTCCGTGCTGATTTCAATCCCATAATGCACCTCAAGAGCGTTTACGCTCAGCTTCCATAGGAATGAATGGAAAACGCTCCGCTCCACTCGCTAGTGGAAATGCGCCGTCAGGCTCCAAATGATTCACTACTGTGCAGATTTAGGTTTCAAATGTATCACTGCTGCGCAGACTCGGGCTGTATATGAATGACTGCTGTGCAGACTCTGGTTCAAAACAAATGACTGTTGCTCAGACTCATCCTCCAAATTTAAAAAAAAAAAAAAGACTATTGTGCAGACTCTGGGTCCAAATGAATCACTAGTGCATAGACTCAGGCTCCAAATGATTCATTACTGCTCAAACTCGGGCTCCAAATAAATCAATACTGCACAGACTCGGGGTCCAAATGAATCACAACTGTGCAGATTCGGGCTCCAAATTAATCATTACTGCGCAGATTTATGGTCCAAATGAATCACTAGAGCACAGACTCAGGCTTCAAATGATTCACTACTGCACAGACTCGAGTTCAAAATAAATAGCTATTGTGCAGACTCTTGGTCCAAATGAATCACAACTGTGCAGATTCAGGCTTCAAATGAATCACTACTGCACAGATTTAGGGTCCAAATGAATCACTAGTGCATAGACTCAGGCTCCAAATGAATTACTACTGTGCAGTCTCAGGCACCAAATAAATGACTTCTGCACAGACTTGGGGTCCAAATGAATCACAACTGTGCAGACTCGGGGTCCAAATGAATCGCTACTGCACAAACTCATGCTCCAAATGATTCACTACTGCTCAGATTCAGGCTCCAATTGAATCACTAGTGCACAGACTCAGGCTCCAAATGATTCACTACTGCACAGACTCGGGTTCAAAATAAATGACTATTGTGGAGAATCTAGGTCCAAATGAATCACAGCTGTGCAGATTCATTCTCCAAATGAATCACTACTGTGCAGACTGATGTCCAGTCCAACTGATGTCATTTTTGCAAGATGACAGCAGCCATAACAGTATGTTTTGGCTCCACTTTTCGATAGTAAAAAAAAAGTGGAGATGCGTTGTTTTTTATGTGGCAATTCTGTAAGAATTTTGTGATTCATATATAAACATAAAATGTTTATTAAAAAAGGTTCACCCCTATCTACAGCCCTAAACCTTTACAGATCATACAGTTGAGATCATACAAATTAGCCACCACTTCCCGTAAACCATAAAACAGTTGTAAACTGCCATGGGAGTTTTTTGTAGTTTCAATAAAACAATCCTAATATCCAGTAATTGGAAACTATCATGCAATAGTCATGGAAATTCTTTGGTCAATAGGTATGGAAGCTCTACATATGTGATGTGTCACAGGCCTTCAGTAAACATTAAGTAGTTCACACACCCAGACCTGACGAAAGTATTTTGACTTGCGGTTTAATGAGTAAGTCAAGGATCGCTCTGGGTTGAGTTTCCAAAAACATCATAAGCCAGAGTAAACCAGGGAAGAAATCGCATGAGTCATTTCAAAATTAAAGACTGTTTCACTTCATTTAAAGTGCTCCTATTATGATTTTTCAAATATGACCTTTCATGCCATGTGTCATGTAGCTGTATGTAAACATAAATCTGCAAAGTTGTGAAGCCGACAGTGCACGATAAATAAAGTTATTGTCTGTCTGTAGTTCTGTTGTTCAGCTGTGGCCCACTGTAGTCTAAAAATTTGTGATTGGTGCAGCTTGACTGTCTGTCTGTCTCATTATGGAGTAATGATAAAGGATGACACACGAAGCAGCTTTCACACCGAATGCGGAAGCGCTGCGCTATGAAACCCATTCATTTCAATTGCTTGTGCCGCCCGGAAGGCTTGTTTCTCCGTCAACCACAGCACACACACAGCGGAGAGCACCACTGGCACGCACAGCCTGCTCAAAGTTCAAATGAGTTGAACTTTTGCTGCTGCGCTCTGAAGGGCTGCACTGAACCCAGCGGCCAGCGCAATGCTTTCCGTGTTCGGTGTGAAAGCCAAATTGCGAACACTTTTCACAGTAGTCTGTGCTAACTAGTCAATCATCTACTTCAGCCATCGTCAGACATCCCAGAGTCTGTACTACAAGAGCATTTGTGCTTAAAGTATAAAGTATACAAATAAAGTTAAAGTATACAAATTTTCCAAAAAAATGGCTGATCATTTAGCTAGATAAGACCTTTTGAAGCTGCATTTAAACTACATTTTGGAAGTTCAAAATCGGGGCTCCAATGAAGTCCATTATATGGAGAAAAATCCTGAAATGTTTTAATCAAAAACCATAATTTCTTCACGACTGAAGAGAGAAAGACATGAACATCTTGTTTTGGAAGTGGAGTTCTCCTTTAAAAGCTGGGCTTGTTACCCAGCTGCTTTAAAATTTTAAGATCTATCTAAATCAACTCAAACATATAAGTTGTCACTTAAGTAAATTTCAAGTTGACTAAACTTTGAGTTGACTGAACTTAAAATTTTAAAGGCAGTCAGGTAACAAATTATTTTAAGTTGACTCAACATTTTTTTTTTTTCAGTTTATTAAAAATAACTAATTTATAAAAGTAATTTATAAATTAAACACCAAGTTCAATAATTTTAGGTGTAGAACACAAAGTTCTATTTTTTTCCCACTAAATTAAGAATTAATTATGTTTATATGCACCAGTATAACATTAAATATAGTAAAATCAGCAATCCTTTGCTATATAAATTCTAAAATACATACAAATAAGTGGTCAGTGGAATCAGGGTGATGAATGGACGTATTGAAACAGACAGTTTAAACACTCTGTAAGAAGCCATTCTCAGTTCTCAGTCCTGCTGTTTATCTGCACTCTCTCATCATATGGGCAGATGTCATGGTCGACAGAGTTCTGCTATGCTCATGACGTTGGTGTAAATATAAATGTGCTTTGTTAAACTGATGAGTGCCTACAGATGTCACAACTAATGCGCTCTGTAATTGTGTAAACGCACTAATCAGTTATGGCTTTTAACAATCCCTCCAGGTTTCAAACTCCGACAATAAAAGTCAAATTGAGTTGAGGCCATTAGAGGATGAAGACGCTTCAGATTTTTCAAATGGACGGCGACCCCAGTCACGTTCGCAAAAAGCTTTTGGATGCATTTCACATTATTTCACACCAAATTAAAATGCTGGTCTTCCAAAAACCTCTTTTATCGTGTGCAGGACATTTTTTAGCAGACAAAATCAGCTATTGAGATAAAATATGTGAGTTATTTTCTAAAAAAAAAAGGGGCGATTTGAACAAACACCCTGATCCAGATACTGGAAGGCCACAAACTCCGTCTCTACCGCCTGTGACCGACACAAATGAAGCGTCGCCCTGCGCTGCTGACATGCCCCCAAAGCTGGAAGAGATTATTCTCCTGTAGTTTCCAGCCTCTGATTGCCAAAGCATCAGCTCTATTTTTTTCGATGGCATACGCCCTGATGCTCCGCACATGGGGGCGATTAGGCAGTTAGAGACTCTCGCTCGGGCAGATCCACTCCAAAGCAACCATTAACCCGCGTGGCCAGCGATATGCCGCCCGTCTCCGTCTCCCAGACATGTGGGAACAGTCAGCAGGCTCAGAAACCAGTGCTACAAAATATGCATCCATGGAATGACAATACTAGAGTGCGGTCGCACCGCTGGACTTTCAACTGCAGCTTCTCAGGCAGATCTTAGTAAACAGCCTCCTGTCAAGGAGGAGTTGTTATTCATCGAAAATCTCGCTCTCTGCGGTACCTCTCCAATCAAATGTGATGCTATTGGAAAAGACTTTTTAAGAACACTAAAAAATGTGTCGACCCCAAACATTTTAACAGTAGTTAAAATGTAAACGTTAAAGCTTTAAATGGCACTTTATCAGTAACTACATCAAGAACAGTGAATGAGCACTAATGCAATATATATGTGAACATAATCATGGCTTTATGGTTATAGTAGGTACACAATAAATACTTTCATGGATGGCTCTCATCATATAATCTTTTGTTATGTCTAAAATTTCTGCTGCGATTTCTCGAGTGTTTTTTTTAACGTCAGGGGCTTTCCACATTCTTTCATTCTAGATGTTTTGTGCTTGTGTCAGTGATATCTACGGAGAGCAATGTAAACACCAGTCACTTCACACTTTTCATTGGAATAAGAAACAGCTGCTGGTGCGATCAGCAGGGGGTACGGCTCTCCACTTCTGATTTTCTTTTCTTTTTTACCTTTACAATGTGTAAAACCATGTGAAAGGCAAGAGAGGGCAGACAACTAGACTCTAAGTTGGTAAAAGGGCCCAGTGTTTAGGGAACATGAAGGTCAGTGCTTGAGAGAAAAGAAATACATTTTGACTGCTTTTAAAAATTGTATGAATATGTTCGTTTCATGTTACCAAGTGAGTATGGAAGATTGAAGTGAAGACTTTTTTTCCCCCCTTGCAATTCCGACTTTTCCCTTCCTTTTTTTCTCAGATTTGTGAAATGAACTCATAATAATCTCAAAACGGTATAATTCACTAGCAATGCATGCATATCCACTGTAGGACATTTTTAGCAGATAGATTCAACTATTGAGAATAAACTTGGGTTTTACTTTCTAAAAGCCCACAGGGTGATGAAAGACAAACTCAGAATTGCAAAATGTAAACAGAATTGTGATAAATAAATGCAGAATTAAGAATAAACTGAGAATTGTCCGATGTAAAATCAGAATAGAGGTGTCAAGACAGAAGTATGAGAAATCAGAATAGCAAGAAATAAATTCAGAATTGTGAGATGTAAAGTCAGAATTGCAAAATGTAAAGTCAGAACTGTGAAAAATAAACTGAGAATTATGAAATGTATACTCGGAATTGTGAGAATAACCGGGAATTGCAAAATGTAAACTCAGAATTGTGAGACATAAAGCGAGAATTGCAAGATGTAAAGTCAGAACAGCAAGAAATAAACTAAGAACTGTAAGATGTAAACTCAGAATTGTGAGAAAAACTGAGAATTACGAGATGTAAAGTCAGAATTGCGAGAAATACACTCAGAATTACTAGATGAGCCAGAATTGAAAGAAATAAACCAGAATTGCTATTTGTAAACAGAGAATTGTGAAATGTAAACTAAAAATTGCAAGCAAAACAGAATTGCAAGATGTAAACTCAGAAGAAACTTTGAATTTTAAAATGTAAAGTCAGAACTATGAGATATAAATCAGAATAGCAAGAATTGTGAGATTTAAACTGAGAATTGTGAGATGCAATTCTTAGTTTGTTTCTCGTAATTTTGTGTTTACATCTTGTAACTCTGAGTTTACATTTTGCAGTTCTTAGTTTTTTTTTTCTCACAATTATGAGTTTATTTCTTGCCATTCTGATTCATCTCATAATTCTGAGTTGATTTCTCTCAATTCTGCCTTTACATCTTGCAATTCTTTGTTTATTTCTCACAGTTTTGTTTACAAGAATTGCTAGAAATCAACTCTGAATTACGAGATTAGTCAGAATGTAAAGAAATAAATGGAGAATTGCGAGATAAACTGAGAATTGCAAAATGTTAACTCAGAATTGCGGAAAAAAAAAAACTGAGAATTGCAAGAAATAAAGTCAGCATTGCGAGAAACTGCGAATTGCAAAATGTAAAGTCAGAACTATGAATCATATATGATATGAATCAGATATGAATCAGAATAGCAAGAAATAAACTCAGAATTGTGAGTTTACATTTCGCAATTCTGTTTTTTTCTCGCAATTCTAACGTTGTATCTTACAATTTTTTTTTTTTTTTTTGACAATTCTGAGTTTACAAATAGCAATTCTTATTTTTTTTTTCTTGCAACTCTGATTTTCCTTCTAATTCTACAGTGATTTCTCACAGTTGTGCAATTCTCTGTTTAATTCTTTGTGTTTACAAAATGTAAAGTCAGAATTGCAAGAAATCAACTCTGAATTACGAGATAAATCTAAATTAAAAGAAACAAACTCAGAATTGCGAGAAAAACTGAGAATTGCCAGAAATAAAGTCAGAATTGCGAGAAACTGTGAATTGTGAATTGAATTATGAGATGCATATTTCTTGCAATTGTGTGTTTACATCTCAGTTTACATTTCACAATTCTGTTTTTTTTCTCACAATTAAGAGTTTATTTCTTGCCATTCTGATTCATCTCGTAATTCTGAGTTTATGTATAGCAATTCTGACTTTCTTGCAATTCTGATTTGATTTCTCACAATTTTGTGCACTGTAAACAAAAAAAAAAAAAAAGTTGAGTCAAGTTAATGTGTTACACTGCAGACTTAACATTTTAAGTTCAGTCAACTCAAATACATTTAGTCAACTTGAAATGTTGCATTGTGCTAAGTGAAAACTTAGATATTTGAGTTGACTAAACAAACAGATATTAAACTTAATATCTGGGTTTGTTACCCAGCTGCTTTAAAATTTTAAGTTCAGTCAACTCAAAAAAGGTGTTTGAAAGATGCAAAGTCAGAATTGCAAGAAAAAAATAAACTCAGAATCACAAGATGAATCAGAATTGCAAAAAATCAGCTTAGAATTGCTATTTGTAAAATTAGTATTCCGAGATTTAAATGGAGAATCTTGAGAACTCAGAATTGCAAGAAAAACTAAATATTGTGAGAAACTGTAAATTGTACAATCTGAAGTCAGAATTGTGAGAAATAAACTCAGAATTATGAAATGAATCAGAACTGCAAGAGATAAAACCAGAATTGCTATTTGTAAACTCAGAATTGCGAGATTTGAACTGACAAAATTGTGAGAAATACAGTAAACTAATAATTGCATCTCAGAATTCTCAGTTTAAATCTCACAATTCTGAGTTTATTTTTTTCACAATTCTGAGTTTACAAATAGCAATTCTGAGTTTATGTCATGCAACTCTTTTTTTATCTCATAATTCTAAGTTGATTTCTCACAATTTTGGCTTTACATCTTGCAATTCTCATGTTTATTTCTCGCAAGTTTTGTGTTTACAAGATGTAAGGTCAGAATTGCAAGAAATCAAGTCAGAATTAGGAGATAAATCAGAATGGCAAGACAAATACACAGAACTGCTATTTGTAAACTCAGAATTGCAAGACACAAACTGAGAATTGTAAGATGTAAACTCAGAATTGTGGAGAAAAAAAAAGAGAATTGTGCAATATAAACTCAGAATTGCAAAAAAAAAAAAAAAAAAAAAAAAAAAAGAAATAAATTAACTCTAAAAGGTTGAAATTGAGATGTTATCTCGGGATTTTTTTTTTCCTTGCAATTCTGAGTTTATATATTCGCAATTACCTAAATACTGTTCATCGATGAAATGAATTAATGCAATTTGCAGATAATAATAACCAGAAACACCCTGTGGTACCTCAACTGTCCACATCTGTAAAAGTTTACATCAATGTGTGATTTCACAATTTGATCAATTAAATCTCAGCCGTCCAAGCTGCGGTTTTGTATTTGTTTGGCACTTTCATAACGGCTGGAATCTGAGTCCAAACTCACAAGAACTGAACAGAAAGGAGCACATGATAAACAGCTTTCTGAACGCCAGGATACACAACTCTTGGAGATTAAACACAGGAAAATATCAATTCCAATCAAATAACTTACAGCTCGGTCTCTTCGACAGGCTGAAAAATACAAACACACATGCATTGGTGTTCAAAGCCGTTGTAATAAATCTCATGTGGGTATAATTTTTTATGGCAGATCTGGCTTGATGAAGATGATGACACTTTCAGAGCTTGCACAAGACTTTGCTTCAATGATTAACACATATTTATATCCATCAACAAGCATTAAATTTATCATACAACTTAGAAGTGTGTTTATAACAAAAAACCAAAGAGTGAAAATGCAAAAGCATACGCATCACTATCATTCAAACACGCTATTAGAGGTTTCTTTAAAATGCATGTTATATATTTCCTGTCATCGTAACTCATATTCCTCCTACTTGGAGGTTTTTGCTGTGCCATTAATATTATAATGCCAAAATCAAAGCACAAGCCTGTTGTCTCATTGACTAACAGATATTTATTTCCATCAATTATATTTATTATATGGCATGGAAATGTGGTTGTCACTGACAGGCTTGTGGTCTGGGAGGTTCTGGTTGAAAGGAAAACAGTATACGGATGTCAGTTTGTTTAGCGAGTTTCCAATATACTGTAGCTGAATTATGATCTTGGGACTCGAGTTTGCAGTATACGAGAGAACGGTGCAGTTCGATTGATGGTGCTTAAGATGCAGATTGGCTTATTTTAAAGTGACTTGGCTCAGTCTAAACTCTCAAAATAAATATGCTTATGCATTCAACAGTTTTTTAAGAAGTCCTCAAGGCCAAAAGTGGCCATAGCTGAAGAAATGCGCATATACAGTCATGGCCAAAAATATCGGCACCTTTGCAACACTTCTCTCAGAAAATTGGTCTAATTGCAAATGTTTTGGTATCCATATGCTTATGGGCTTGTTACGTGATGACGTAACGAGTCCATTGAATGTACCAATGAACGCTGTTTCTGGGTCCGAACGCCAATTCATTTCACTTGAGAATACTATCTCAGCAGCTGTTTATGAGCTCTGTTTATTTATGTTAAACATTTAAGCTAAAAGTAAATTTATGGTCAAATTTATGGTGTACAACAACAACAACAACAACAAAAGAACAGAACAGAATAAAAGTCAGACTTGATAAAATTTCACACGGAACTCAAAAATGGACTGGACAAAATTATTGGCACCTTGTCAAAATTGTAAGAAATAATTGCTTTTCAAGCATGTGATGCTCCTGTAATTTGTATTTAGACACACCTGTGGCAAGTAATAGGTGTGGGCAATATAGTAATCACACTTTCAACCAGTTAAAATGGAGAAAAGTTGACTGAACCTTTGTGTTGTGTTTCACACTGAGCATGAAGAAAAGAAAGAAGTCTAAAGAGTTGTCAGTGGATTTGAGAGAAAAAAATGTGAAAAAACATGGACAATCTCAAGGCTACAAGTCTATCTCCAGAGATCTTAATGTTCCTGTGTCCACTCTGCGCAATAAAAGAGGTTTACAGCCCATGACTCTGTAGCTAACCTTAAAATGAATGAAAAATTACAATGAAGGATTGTTGGAATGGTAGATAAAGATCTGCAGACACAGGGTACAACAGTGTCAGCTCGCACTATCCGTCGCCATCTGAATGAAAAGGGACGCTATGGTAGGAGACCCAGGAGGACACCACTGCTGACACAAAGGCATAAAAAAGCAAGACTGGAGTTTGCCAAATCTTATGTGACAAAACCACAATCCTTCTGGGAGAACATACTGTGGACAGATGAGACAAAAGTAGAGCTTGTTGGTAAAGGACATCATGGCACTGCTTACAGAAAAAGAAATGAGGCCTTCAAAGAAAAGAACACAGTCCCTACAGTCAAACGTTCAATGTTTTGGGGTTGCTTTGCTGCTTCTGGCACTGGATGCCTTGACTGTGTGAACGGTATCATGAAATCTGATGATTACCAAAGAATTTTGGGGCGCAACATAGTGGCCAGTGTCAGAAAGCTGCGTCTCCACCGGAGGTCATGGGTCTTCCAGCAGGACAGTGACCTGAAACACACTTCAAAAAGCACACAGAAATGGTTACAAATAAAGCGCTGGAGAGTTCTGAAATGGCCAGCAATGAGTCCAGATCTGAAGCCCATAGAACACCTGTGGAGAGATCTCAAAACAGCAGTTAGGAGAAGACATCCTTCAAATCTGAATGACCTGGAGCAGTTTGCAAAAGAAGAGTGGTCCAAAATTCCAGTAGAGAGGTGTAAGAAACTCATTTGTGTTTACAGGAAGCGATTTGTGTTATTTTTTTCCAAAGGGGGTGCTAACAAATATTAAGTTAAGGGTGGCAATAATTTTGTCCAGTGCGTTTTTTGGGTTCTGTATGGAATTGTATCAGATTTGACTTTTCTTCTTTTTTTTTTTTTTGTGGTGTTCCAATGCAAAATAAATAAATAAATAAATAAACATGTGAGTACCAAAACAATTTTCTGAGAGAGGGGTTACATTTTCTGACAGAATTGCAAGGGTGCCGATATTTTTGGCCATGACTGTATATCCCATCATGCAGCTGCTTTTTCTAGCTATAGAGGAACATCATATATATGCTAGTAAAGAACCTTCACATTAGCATTTTTAATTAAGGTTGGTGATTAATTGTCATGGGAGTTGCCCACTGCGGGCAAGCGATTTTCACGCCTGTGCGGTTCCCAGTTTGATCGCTAAGATGATTTGACTTGCGTTGTGGGAGATTATACACTATGGCACACTGAAATACGTTCCAGACATTTTCCTATTTTAGGATCATAGATGTGGGTGAAGGGTGACAGATTGGAGGGATCTGGTGCTGGATTGTATATACAAATTTAACCGAAGGCCTCGCACACGGAGCTGTCAAATACAACCCGGTACCAAATGTAAGCAGTGTTTCTTTTTCACTTTTTCTTCGGTAATGGCAGTCAGGGACGGAGGCTTTTTGAGCCATTGTGTATTTTCCTTCAAACCTGAGTGATACCTTGACAATGAGCGTTCGAAGCTCTGTCGAGGGCCGCTGCGGGCAGTTCCATTGCCTAAAGGCTTCGCATTAACAATTAATCTTCCTTGGAAAAAGGTGTTAAGAAGTCACAGCTGCCGCAGTGTTCCCTTACTCTATTTATTTTGGCAAACAGATCTCTTTTTATGCGCCTCGCTAATTAATTTTAGATCGAATGCATTGGTTATGCATAATTTATGCTCTGAGCCCATGGCTACTGGTGTTGAACAAATATACAAATTCCACACTAAATTACTAACCACTTCGAAAGAGAGCGTGCACCTTTGGCTGGCTTTGAAAGTGTGAGTGGTTTCTTGTGTTTTCCAGTCGCGTCAGTCTAAAGTAAACAAACACAGTCAAGCCTCGCTTGTAGATGGATCATTACATTTCACGTGAACGTTTTGGCGTGGCGAGAAAAGGCAGGGATGTATGTAAACTTTAGCGTGAAATGGTGATGTAGTTTTTAAAGAAGTTGTTCAGCCAAAGCTGAATGTTCTGTTATGATTTAACACCCTCTGTCATACCAAACCTGTATGACTGACTTTCTTTCATGGAACACAAATACTGAAGTATTTAAAAAATGTGCAGGTTGCTCTTTTTCATACGCCAACAGTAACCTTGAAAAAAACAAAATAAAATGTTGCAGTTACAAGAAGGTCACAACTGTGAGAAAGAAGTCATAATTGCAAGATGTGAAGTCACAGTCAACATCAAATCACAATTGTGAGATAAAGTTGCAATTCTGGTAAAGTGGTAATTAAGACATATAAAGTCACACTGCAATAAACCCACAACTGTTAGATGAAAAGTTGTAATTATAAGAAATAAACTCATAATTTCAAGATATTTGGTATATAATTTATCATTTGTGAGATATCAAGTCACAATTATGAGAAAGTCATATTAGTAAGATGCAGTCACATTGTGAAATATAAAGTCGAGATTATAAGAAATAAAATCACAATTATGATTTTGATAGTCACAATTACAAGATATAGTCACATTGTCACACAGTCTCATGATATATAAACCCCAAATTGTGAGATATGAGGTCTTAATTATGAGATATTAGTCATAACTGCTAGAAAAGTCACAATTGTGAGATATAAAGTCCTAGTTACAAGAAATAGTCGCATTTATGAGATAAAGTCACCGTTTTAATAGTCATAATTGCAAGATATAAAGTCACTTTGCAATATATATCCACAATTCTAACATAATTATGAGAAATAATCAGAATTTTGAGATATAAAGCAACATTATGAAATATAAACCCCCAAATGTGAGATATCAAGTGGCAATTATGAGAAAGTCATAATTGTTATAATATAATGTCACAATGGTAAGATATACAGTCATAGTTACATACTAAATAAAGTCACAATTATAAGATTAAGTTGATTTTTTTTTTTTTTTTGATAAAGCCAGAATTGTGACATATAAAGTTGAAGTCACAAGAAATAAAATCACAATTATGATATAAAGTTGCAATTTTGTCATCATTGTGACAAAGCTGTGTGTATATATAAAGATACACATACAGTATATATTTAGAAAATATTTACATGTGTTTACAAGCATATATTTAGATTCATATAATTTATATACAAATGTATTTAATATATAAACATTTATTTAATATGTACATGCATGTGTGTGTTTATATATGCATAATAAATATAAACATTACACACAACATGTAAACACAAACGGTTATTTTGGATGTGATTAATCGCAATTAATCGTTTGACAACACTGTATAATAGTAATAATTACAAGACATAAAATTACACTGCAGTATGTAAATCCATTTCTAACATATAAAGTCGTAATTATAAGAAATTGTTGTAATGGCAAAATAGTCACATTATGATATATAAACCCCCAAATGTGAGATTTTAAGTTGCAATTATGAGAATAGTCGTAATTATAATATAAAGTCACAATGGTGAGATATAAAGTTGCAGTTACAAGAAATAAACTCTCAAAACACTTTTTGAGAAAGATTTGCAATTTTGGTGAAGTCGTAATTGTTAGAAATAAAGTCACAATTATGAGAAGTATTCATAACTGTGAGCTATAGTCACATTGTGGGAAATAAAGTCACAGTCACAAGAAATAGTCACAACTGTGAGATAAAGTCGCAATGTCAATAAATCCTAAATATGCAATCCAGCAATTGTAAGATATGAAGTCACAATTATGAAAAAGGTATAACTGTGTATTTTAAAGTCACAACTTTGAAAAAAATGCAGAAAAAATGAAACTATGAGATGGTAACAATTATGAAAAATAGTCACAATTTTTTTTAAATCATTAACGTGCAATTCCACAATTGTAAAATAAAACGTCACACTTAATAAGAAAGTTATAATTGTGAGATATAAAGTTGCAATCACATTCACATGAACAAAATGAAACTATGAGTTAAAGTTACAATTACGACAAATTAAGTTGTAATTGTGACCTTAACCCTAACCCTTACAATTACAAGGAGCCAAACCAATGTAATAGATATGAAGTCACAAATACCTTTTTATTTATTTACTAACCTACCACTTATTTTGCTTACGAGACTGTTTTTTACCTCAGTCACAACTTAAATGTTCAATTGTTCCTGCAGAAAAGCTCTTGTGACTTCAGTAGACTTTGGAGTTTGACTCCCTCTAGTCACTTGTGTACACAGGTACAGAACAGCATGAGTGATGATGGCAGAATTAAAAATTTTATGTGAACTATTCTGTTAAATATCTGGACTGGTAAACTAAAGGTCATGGGTTCAAACCCCGGGGGAGGGTGACCTGTGAACTGTAGAGTTGTCGAGTTCTCCGACTACCACTGCGCCCTTGAGCAAGTCACTTAACCTCACGTTGCTCCAGGGGATTGTCTTTATTCCAAGAGAACTGTATGATGCTCTGGACAAAACAGCATCTGCTAGTGATGAACAACCAAAAGATCATAGATTAGATTTTTAATTGTTATCCAGCTGATAACTTTGATTACAAAAGACAAAAGGTGTTCTGCTGCACTAAAAAAAAAAACAAGCTATTGAAAGTGACAGTATGAAGAGCCACACATATATTATTTATTTAGAAAGCAGAGATACTACAACATTTGAGCAAGTATACCATATCCATCACAGGTCAGGTTTCTAAGGTCCTTTGTCAATACGAACGCTATAAACGCTTGCTTTAGTTTTCGATTTGAAAGTCTTTGTCGTTGATAGACCTTTAAACCTTCTGACCTCTCATTTCACAAGACAAGCTAGCTGCGGATATGCTGAACGTGTGATGTGGCTTACGGAAAACCCAAAGAACATATTCAACATCCGCTCCAGACCTGGTTTTATTTTCTGTTGATTTGTAGTGAGTGTTCAAAAGAGCCATTTTATGGATTTATGGCCCAGCAGAGAAAACAGTGAGTAAAGGAACCATTTTATTGAGGAATTAAAGTATGGTTTATTGGATGATTATTCTATGGTTACCAGGAAAATCACAAAACAACATTGAAATACCAACCACAAAGTCTGCATGAATTTGGCATCAGTGTACATATCTAAATAATATTGTAAACCACAGCATCTGTTTGTTATATAGTGTGAAACAGTAATTACTAGGTTTATTTATCATGTTTATGAAATATCACCAATAAGAGTTGTTTGATTTTATTTGTTTTTTCATATGCTACACAAGATGGAAAACTACATTTTTACACTTTCTCTACTCAACACCAACTGCCATAGACGGCAGTCGCTAAAGTGTTTTAATTGTTTGCATGTTGCTAGCTTGTTCTAGGTGGGTGTTAGACATTAAGTTTTTTCTTTCTTTCTTTCTTTCTTTCTTTCTTTGTGGCTATAAAGTTTTCTGTGTGTTTTTAGCACATAGCTAGCAGTTTTTTTGGTTAGATGTCAGGGCTTTTCTTAAGGCTGTAAAGTTTTCTGAGTGTTTCTAGCATGTAGATAGCAGTTGCTAGCTTGTTCTGGGTGGATGTCAGGGCTTTCTTTGTGGCTGTAAAGTTTTCTGAGTGTTTCTAGCATGTAGTTAGCAGTTTCTAGCTTGTTCTAGGTGGATGCCCTGGTGAAAAAAAACAGCACATGCTGGTAGGTATGTTTTGATGCTGGTTTAAGCTGGTCCTTTGCTGGTTTATGCTGGTCCTTGACCAGCAACATGACCAGCAAAAACCAGCAAAGGACCAGCTTAAACCAGCACCAAAACATACCTAACCAGCATCCCAGCATCAAAACATACCTACACTGTAAAAAACACTTTGTTGAGTCAACTTAAAATAATTTAATAAAATAATTCCAAGTTTATTCAACTTGGAATGTTAAATTATACTAAGTGACAACTTAGATATTTGAGTTGAATCAACTTAAAATTTTAAGGCAGCTGGGTTACTTACCCATCTGTTAAGTTTAGCAAACACAAATATCTAAGTTGTGACTTAGTACAACTTAACATTTCAAGTTGACTAAACTTATTTTAGTTGACTGAACTTAAAATTTGCAGATGGCAGACAGCGTGTATGGCGTCGTGTGGGTGAGCGGTTTGCTGATGTCAACGTTGTGGATCGAGTGGCCCGTGGTGGCGGTGGGGTTATGGTATGGGCAGGTGTATGTTATGGACAACGAACACAGGTGCATTTTATTGATGGCATTTTGAATGCACAGAGATACCGTGATGAGATCCTGAGGCCCATTGTTGTGCCATTCATCCACGACCATCACCTCATGTTGCAGCATGATAATGCACGGCCCCATGTTGCAAGGATCTTTACACAATTCCTGGAAACTGAAAACATCCTAGTTTTTGCATGGCCAGCATACTCACCGGACATGTCACCCATTGAGCATGTTTGGGATGCTCTGGATCGGCGTATACGACAGCGTGTTCCAGTTCCTGCCAATATCCAGCAACTTCGCACAGCCACTGAAGAGGAGTGGAGCAACATTCCACAGCCCACAATCAACAACCTGATCAACTCTATACGAAGGAGATGTGTTGCACTGTGTGAGGCAAATGGTGGTCACACCAGATACTGACTGGTTTCTGGTACCCCCCAACCCCCGCCCCGCACCGCCCCGCCCCAGCTCATGAAAAATCGGGGCAAAAACAACAGTGTTGCATTTATAATTTTGGTCAGTGTATGTAGTGCTAAGGTGTTCTGATTGTTTTTAACATGTTGCTAGCATTTTCTAACTTTGGGCTAAGCTTGGATGTTGTGGGAGTGGGTCGTGGCTGGTTGGTTGCTTACTGGCCCAAAGTAAAATATCCCACCCCCAAGTCTAGTATAGTTGTCTAGATATGATTCTCATCAAGTCGATGGGATTTTTGACCCATTTTTTGCCCACCATGAAAAACATCTGTTCAATCATTTAAAAAAGTACCAGTAATACCATAGTTTTCCCTCATAAGCTGCACAACTGTACACATTACTTAGGGTTAGAAATTCATTCAAATCTCGACCTCAAAATATAGCATTAGTTATATATACTGCTAATAATGGACTGTCGGCTGTTATATAGAGGTTGTATGCTGTTTGATCTTTTTTAAAAAAAAAAAGAGATAAAAATAGAATTTCCTGGATGGAAATAAAGAAAACAAAGACCTCTATGGTTAAATTTTACGGTCAAAATAAAACAATATTTTCTCATGGCCCCTTGTTACTGTAACCTCAGGCTAGACTACAGCCAGTTACAATAATAAGAAACTGCAGATATGTGTAAAGTTTGAGAGACGTGCATAAACAGACAAAGAGAAAGATGGGCAGAGATACACAGAAAGAGAGAAAGAAGGTTAAAAATGTGAGAGAGAGCAACATTCCCAAGCTAGCTTGGCTAATTGCAGTGGATTGGAACCAGATGTGGACACAAAGTGACGTGATCTGACCAGACCTTGAAGGTCCTGGTGGTTTGAAAGGAAATAGGGAGAAGATGGAAGTGAGTGCCTTTTAATCTTTAGGTTTTTTCTACACATTTTGCTTTAGCATACTCCCGCTTCAGTAAGGCATCTAGTTCTTATCTGACAGAACTGTGGTTTCATCAGAAACCCTTTTATTGAATGATTCATTGACTTATCATTAATATTAAAGTTTTGTCATTCCAACCTTAAACTTCTTAAACCTTAAATCTTCCTTGAAACATAAAATGTGTTACGCAAAGTTCGTATTAATCACTTGCTCACCAGTGGAAGTGAATGGGTGCCGTCATAGAGTCCAAGCAGCTGATAAAAAACATCACAATAATCCATAAGTAATCCACACCACTCCAGTCTATCAACTGATGTCTAGTGAAGCAATACAGTACAAGATAAATGAATTTTCATTAAGTATGTCAGTGTCCTGTTTGTCTTATATCCGTGGCAGTTTGACAATAATCACTCTCACGGCTGATTGAACAACAAGCACCGTGACAGGTTGTGTGTTATATTAAAAAAAAAGAAAAAAAAAATCATTTTCCTTTTCAAAGTTAATTAATTCTGTTGAAATGACAAAGCAGCTAATTAATTCATAATTGCAACTATCTTTTCGGCAATTTGCCGTCATTGATAATCACGCGCGCTCCAGATTAAATGTCCTGCTCTTGTCATACCTTCAGTTCAAGAGACCGAGACATAGTTTTACCACAACTGGGAAGTAAAGTCAATTCCTGTGCCAAATAAAATATATAACTGACATATTTTCAGATTGCATACACGTTTGCCCTCACCCGGTTTATTTTTTGTCTTTAATGTCAAAATGAAGCATATTCCGTCCAGCTAAAAAAAAAAGGGTGTTTATGTCATATGATGTCATAAATCATTTGTAAGCGTGCAGTATATCGTGACATTTTATGCATATGGCGTGTAGCTGTGCTGTTCTGCGAGAAACACATGGTTGAAACACACGTTGCGCAGCCATGAATAGCCCACCATTACCACTGTGACAGGACCACATCCAACAGATGACAAAACCAAGCCAGCCTTCCAACAGCCTTCGTGTATAATGACATCAAACGCTGTACGTTCTTCATAAGTCTCAGTCTCTGCTTCGTTTTTTCTGACTCACAACTGCATGAGGAGAATTGCTGTAAAGGTTGATGTGTTGTAAGATTTCACCTCGGATTTCTGTGGAAAAACCTTTTGGCATGTCACAGTTTGCATAGTGTAATTACTGAATAGGGTTCACGATTAAAATCAGCAAGTCCCAAATCAAAACAAGCTGAAAAATAACTGTTTAAACCAGGTAAAGACCAGCAGGCTAACTAAAGCTGGTTTTATCTGATTTTAAACTCTTACTTTTAAGATCTGAAGTATCTGAAGTATTTAAAGTAAAAACAGTACTTGCAGATAATATATCATTAGTGAAATAAAAGTGCACTTAAGTCTACTTTTAAAAAGTGCACTTAGTATTAATGTCAAATTAAGTTGTAAAAGTACATTTG
Organism: Labeo rohita; assembly: GCF_022985175.1. Taxonomy (NCBI): domain Eukaryota; kingdom Metazoa; phylum Chordata; class Actinopteri; order Cypriniformes; family Cyprinidae; genus Labeo; species Labeo rohita. The sequence continues at coordinate 12,029,974 of NC_066890.1, forward strand.
AAGTTATATTGATATAACTTTTTTTCAATCCGCATTTTAGCAATCATAAATTACATCATTTGAAAGCTTAAAAACTTAAAAGACATCTCATTACCATGGAAATGGTACTTTAAATTATTTTAACAGGCTCCTCCCCCTAGTAGGTGGTGTCAAGTGTCATATTACTTTTTTTTTTTTTTTTTGTGTAAGGTCTAGATAATTTGTGATATCAACTTCAAATTTGGAAAATAGCTTAGACATATGGCTTTGATTTTATAGCAATTTCAGATTCCAAAATTTTTTGTAAAATATTTAATGTAAAATAAAAATAATAATAATAATAATAATAATAATAATAATAGGGTACATTTTGTGTACAATAAACTTAAAATTCTATAATCTTTTTTTAGATTCCAAATTTGATTATGCAAAATATTATTTTATTTAAAATAGAAAAATAATACAGTATTTTTTTTTTTTACAATACACTTAAAATTATATAACCTTTTTAGATTCCAATTTTAAAGTCCAAAGTTTAAATATTTATTTTAGATAAAAAAAAGTACAGTACATTTTCTTTACAATAAACTCTATAACCATCTTAGATTCTACTTTTATATTCCAAAATATTTTGTAAAATATTTATTTTATATAATAAAATAAAGTATATTTTCTTTACAATCAACTTAAAATTCTATAACCTTTTTAGATTTCAAAATATTGTGTAAAATATCTACATTATATAAAATAATAATAAAAAAACAATACAGTATCATTTCTTTACAATAAACTTAAAATTCTATTAGTTTTTTAGATTCCAATTTTAGATTCCAAAATATTTTGTAAAACAATTATTTTATATAAAATAAAAATACAGTACATTTCTTTACAATACATTTAAAACCATATGAACATCTTAGATTCTAATTTTATATTCCAAAATATTTTGTAAAATATTTATTTTATATAATAAAATACAATATATTTTCTTTACAATCAACTTGAAATTCTATAAACTTTTTAGATTTCAAAATATAGCGTAAAATATTTATTTTATATAAAATTAAAAAAAAAAATAATACAGTATCATTTCTTTACAATAAACTTAAAATTCTATACATTTTTAGATTTCAATTTTAGATTCCAAAATACTTGAAATATTTATGGTATATAATATTAAAAATAGAGTACATTTTATTTACAATAAACTTAAAATTCTATAACCTTTTTAAATTCCAATTTTAGATTCCAAAATGTTTTGTAAAATATTTATATCAAATTAAAATATAGTGCAGTACTTTTTCTTACAATAAACTTAAAATTCTATAACTTTTTTTAGATTCTAATTTTAGATTCCAAAACATTTTGCAAAATATTTATTTTATATAAAATTAGAACGTAGTACTGTATGTTTTTTTTTTTTAATTAGATTCCAAAATGTTTTGTAAAATATTTATTATATATAACATTTACTAAATAGCTCAGTACATTTTCTTTACAATAAACTTAGATTCCAATTTTAGATTCCAAAATATTTAGTAAAGTGTTTATTTTATATAAAATACAGTTAAGATTCTGTAACTGTTTTTTTAGATTCCAGTTTTAGATTCCAAAATATTTTATTAAATGTTCTGATAAATCAGTATTTCTGTGTTAAGCAATAATGAATTTTAAGGTGACTACATTATACTACATGTTAATGGTAACACAAACAGTACACTAAACAGTACACATCAAAATGCTATTTTCTGATTATTTACTCTCTCAGTACTTATTATTCCACTTTGAAAGAACAAAATGTGTACTTTCCCATCACTGCCAAGCTAAAGCGGCTGGTTTTCCAACCTGTGGACGCAGTGAAGGCTAAGCAGTCGAAACTAGGTGAGGGAGGCTCGTACCCTCAAGTTACCTTCAAACCTGACCCTCTTCCAGCGGAAGGTTTTTGGTACAGTTTCCGAGGGAAGCCGCAGCCGCTGGCTGCCGTGTGATTTGTGATTAGGGGGAGGTTCAAAGCGGATTTAATCTGGCCTCGGGCCTGTCATTTCATAATTATGTTCTGTCCCGAGGGAGCACCCCCAAAGTGACAAGCGTGCCGCTCGCAGTCTTTTACCAGGCCAAGCCAGACTATTGAGCTTCGCTTTAACTGTGAAGATGGCCTTCTTTTGCGAAAGCCTATTCCCAGAGATCCCGTGACACAGGGAGCAGCCCCACATTTCACACAGGCACCTGTTCTCCAACCTACTTTAATCCTAAAGCTAATAACGCATGAGGAAAATCAATGGAAGCCTGTTCCAAAGCTCCTAATCCTTTTACCCCTATATAAATGCTAACGCTGTCCCTATATATGTTTTACAAGGCAAATTGTTTGCAAATGAGGTGATTTATTTGGACAGGGAACATTTACGGACAACATTCTTTTTCCGCGACACGGAGAGCGATAAATCTCGGAGGCGTGGAAAACGCTAAGCAGATGTCTGCGGTGTCATTGCATTTGTCATTGGATTATATAGATTCTTGTGCGTATCTGTTTAGTCTGGGTTTTAACTGGATTTGAATGGAGAATATGATGATAGTTTGTAGGGGACACGCTTGAAAGAGTGATGGAAATTCCACTCAAACTGTAAAGAAATGTCCGGGTTATGGTGAACCTATAATTAGAAGAAGAAATGCAATGAATACTTTTTTACTTAATGAGGATGACATTTATTAAGCATATTTAAAACTAAATAAACAAAAATTAATAAGTATAAAGTGTGATCAGTAAAATAAATCAAACCGATTATCAGTTTCTGAAAGAAAAAAACAAAAAAAACAAAAAACAAAAAAACATTACAGTATTTATTACTATTACTATACACTATTTATTTATTTATTTATTTATTTATTTATTTATTTATTTATTTATTTATTTATTTATTTATTTATTTATTCCATCACATCAGTCTGAAATACCTAATAGTCATGAGAATTTTATTTATTTATTACAGCTAAGCACATTTAGAGTAACGAAATAAATAACAAATGAATATATCATTTCAAGCTCATAGGTATTAGGTATTTCAGACTGATGTGATGTAAATAAATAAATACAAATATTTTAAAAATAAAATAAATAAATACAATTCTCATTACTGTGGAGCAAATAAAAATCACAAAATAATATTTAAAATATAAAGAACAATTTGTACATTCTTTTTTTTTTTTTTTAATTAACACAACTAAAGCCAATTAAACTTTTTTTTTTCATATTTTGAAATAAAAAAATAAAAAAAACTTTAAAAAGATACGTAGTCTCTACATATTTTTTTTTTTTTTTTTTTTTTTTTTGTTTTTGTTTTTGCAAAAAGAATCGTGCTTATTTTTAAAGTTTATTTATTTATTTATTTATTTTATGACAGTAAATGAGACATTTATGAGTAACTAAATAAATAATAAATAAATATAAAATTTCAAGCTATTTGGTATTTCAGACTGATGTGATGGAAATAAATAAATAAAAAAAATAAAAATAAAAAATAAAATAAACTAAAATTCTCATTACTGTGGAGCAAATAAAAATCACAAAATAATATTTAAAATATAAAGAACAGTCAGTTTGTACATTCTTTTTTTATTAACACAATTAAAGCCAATTAAACTTTTTTTCACATTTTGAAATAATAAAAAAAACTTAAAAAAAATATATGTAGTGTCTACATATTTTTGTTTTGGTTTGTTTTGTTGTTGTTTTTTTTTTGTTGTTGTTGTTGTTGTTTTTTTGCAAAGAGAATCATGCTTATTTTTAAAGATTATTTATTTATTTATTTATTTATTTATTTATTTATGACAGTAGCATTTATGTATTTATAAGTAACTAAATCAATAATAAATAAATATATATTTTCAAGCTCATGGCTATTAGGTATTTCAGACTGATGTGATGGATGCAGCACATATTGACTTTTTGATTGATTTTAACCAGAGATTATCACAGTAAGACCTTAATTCAATCCAGTCGGGCATTCCTCTTTAAATTAAAACAATTATTCATATTTAACTCTGTCCCTCAAAATGAACTAATGAAATATTGTCTTTGCCTGTTGGAGTCCCAGTCCGTCCCCAGTTTCCTTCCCCAAAATATGTTGTTCCCAGCAATGAGAACCACATTGTCCCTTTCTCCCAGTCTCTATTTACATTCACGGAGGCTGTTTTAATTTCTAATTATGCTGTATTATACACCCTGTCAGCAGGGCTTTAAACATAATTTTCGTTGAAAAATCATTACATTTGGCCCTACTGAGGGCCGACGGTAATTGTTACAAACTAGCTTGAGTTCTTTGGAGACAGTATTTCTTTGTGGGACATTTGTTTTTCGTGTCACATTTTAATTAATTACCTCATTTAATCACATTCCTTCTTGAGAACAGTAATCCGCAGACGTTGGTAAAGCGAGGGTCGGCGGGTCACGTATAACACCCGGGAGGATGTCGAATAAGCGGCGTATTACATCATCTGGAACCCGTGCGCTAATATCAGTCGAGTCAAAGGTGAAATCTGGCTCGCTTATTTTGCCAGTGACATGAAACAGGGGCAACACGTGTAAAATCACATGTCACTTTCATCATGGCCAAATAACGTCCCTTCAGCTCCGCACGGATCTGACAGAACAGCAGCGCTTCTGATAAAGCTCTACTGTGGAGATATTAGATGCTCAAAACACAGTTCGACTAACACCACCAACAAAACAGCTGCTGCAGGGATTTTACCAGTTAAAAAAGCCTTCAATTAAATAATTAAAAAGAGTACTTATTGCAAAATAATATATGTGTATTACAATTTATTACAATTCCAATACTTTAATAACAAGTCAGTGCATTTTTTTTTCGCAAGAGACTCTGCTGTGTAGTAAATAAAGTGAAAATCTAAATAAATAATTCTTAATTTATTGCAGTTATATTTTTTTTTAATAAAAAAAATTAATATGATATAAAATCTGAGGTGAAACACTGAATTTTAGATTGTTTACTACTTGTAAACTCAGATGTGGATTCGGACTGCAATTAAGTTACCACACGACGTTGGTGTTTGTGAAAAAAAATAGTAGGTAATTCAGCCGGGGATTATTATTCGGATGATATGATATGATATTATATGATATATGATATAATATGATATGATATGATATATGATGATATGATATGATAATATGATATGATGATATATGATAATATGATATTATATGATATATGATGATATGATATATGATAATATGATGATATATGATTATATGATATGATGATATGATATGATATGATATAATATATATATAATATATATAATGATGATGTATGATATGATATTATATGATATGATATATGATGATATGATATATGATATGTGATATGATATTATATGATATATGATATGGTATGATATATGATGATATGTGATATGATATTATATGATATGATATATGATATATGATATGATATGATATGATATGATATGATATGATATGATATGATATATGATATGGTATGATATATGATGATATATGATATGATAGCAGTATGATGCAATGCAATATGATATGATATGATATGATATGATGATATATGATATAATATGATATATGATATGATTTGGTATGATATGATGATTTATAATATGATATATGATGATATATGATATGATATATGATGATATATGATATGATATGATATGATATGATATGATATGATATGATATGATATGATATATGATATATGATGATATGATATGATGATATATGATATGATATGATGATTTATGATATGATATATGATGATATATGATATGATATATGATATGATATGGTATGATATGATGATTTATGATATGATATATGATGATATATGATGATATGATATGATGATTTATGATATGATGATATGATATGATGATATATGACATGATATATGATGATATATGATATATGGTATGATGATTTATGATATGATATATGATGATATATGATATGATGATTTATGATATGATATATGATGATATATGATATGATATATGATGATATGATGATATATGATATGATATATGATATGATATGGTATAATATGATGATTTATGATATGATATATGATGATATGATATGATATGATGATATATGATATGATATATGATATGGTATAATATGATGATTTATGATATGATATATGATGATATATGATATGATAAGATATGATGATATATGATATGATATATGATGATATGATATGATGATTTATGATATGATATATGATGATATGATATGATATGATATGATATGATATGATATGATATGATATGATATGATATGATATGATATGATGATATATGATATGATATATGATATGATATGGTATAATATGATGATTTATGATATGATATATGATGATATGATATGATATGATATGATATGATGATATATGATATGATATATGATATGATATGGTATAATATGATGATTTATGCTATGATATATGATGATATATGATATGATATGATATGATGATATATGATATGATGATATATGATATGATGATATGATATGATATGATATGATATGATATGATATGATATGATATGATATGATATGATATGATATGGCATATTATATGTTGCAGTATGATGCAATGCAATATGATACAAAATTATATGATTTATGATTCGATACTATACAATGACATGAAATGAAATGATACAATACAATATATGATACAATATGATGTGATGTGATTTTATATGATATATGATCAGTGACATGATATGATACACTTTGATATATGATACGTTGTAATATGATACAATACGATATGGCATGATACAATACTACATGACATATGATAAGTGCTTGAATTCAGCAAAGAAAAACACAGATGACTTAGTGATTTAAACTGTTTTAATACCAGATGAAACAGCACTGACAAACAGGAGAAATACTGTGCGCAACAATACATTCAGAAGGTGTTTCAGTCTACAAACCACCATCATTTACATGGATTTACTGTGGTAACACTACACTCTAAAAAATGCTGGGTTAAAAACAACCCAGCGCTCAGTGGAAAATAAAACTACCCTGAAGGCTGGGTTAAACATTTAACCCAAACACTGAGTTTGTCCAAATTTGTTAATGTTTTTAACCCAGCATTTTTTATAGTGTAACTGCACTGTGGTATTGTGGTAGAAATGTGGTATATTCATATTGAATTGTATTATATTGCTAACGTAGACATGTATTAAATGTATTGAAGGAATAATGGAAGCTTCTATAGTGCAAATTGTGCATTTATACTAAATGTATTTAGGCTACTGTTTTTTGTTGTTGTTGTTGTTGTTGTTGTTGTTGTTGTTGTTGTTGTTGTTGTTGTTGTTGTTGTTTTGTTTGTTTGTTTGTTTGTTTGTTTGTTTGTTTTTTCAAACAAATACCTAGAAACCATACACTTACATTTTTACCACGGTGCTATATATGTAGTTTTAACAGTAAGCAACCAACAAAACATCTTAGAAACAACAACAACAACAACACTCAAACAACTACTTAGCAACAGCCCACAGTAGGCTATAGTGTGGCAACAACTTCACATTTTCTTAAAAGAACTGTACAAATTTACTGCACTGTGGTTCACACAGCTGTTTTCTTACAAGTGTAAATGTGCAAATATCCCAAATGTTCAGTGGCTGCCAAAGTTGATTGTTTTCTACCGAAATGTGTCAAAGTATAATTTCACACTTATTGTGTTTCTGTCTTTCTGCCAGAGCATTTCTGGTGAGGACTGAGCTTCAGCTATGGGTTTTGATAGAGGACGTTTAGCTGGACTCTCAGTAGGCCGTAATGTGTGTAGAAAGCATGACTGCGGCTCTTCTTCATTGGTGTCGCGTTTCTCTGTCTACACACATGTGATGACAAAGTAGATTTAACCCCGGTGCCAGCGCGAGGCCATGAAATCAATGTGAATTCACAGAAATCCCAAAGGATCCCACGGACAGATGAAACAACCTCATGAGTATTAGCTTAAATGCTCTCATTGGATCACATCAGCAGGAGTACACAGTACATCCCATAATAATAATAATAATAATAATGGTACAAAAGTTTTACATTTCAAATAAATGCACTTCTAAATGAACTTTCTGTTCATTAAAGAATACTGGAAAAAGGTGTCATCCACAAAAAGTGTGTTAAACATTTATTTATTTATTTATTTATTTATTTATTTATTTATTTATTTATTTATTTATTTATTTGTTTGTTTGTTTGTTTGTTTGTTTGTTTGTTTGTTTTTGAATATATTTGAAATATTTGTAACAAAAGTATATACAAATAGTATGTACTACAAGTAAGAAATGTATTTATAATGTTACAACATTTTAAAGTATTAATAATATTACATGCATAAAAATAAGAAGAAAATCATGCCATTATATTATATTATATTATATTATATTATATTATATTATATTATATTATATTATATTATTTATATAATAATGGTTTTAAAACATTTAGTTTGACATAAATGCAGTTTTAAAACATTTATTATTATTAATATTTTATTATATTATTATTATTATTATTATTATTATTATTATTATTATTATTATTATTATTATCATCATTTTATTTTACATAATGTGATTCAGTACATTATAAATGTTATATACATATTTAAAAAAAAAATGAGAACATAATATTTCAATAAATACTGTTTTAAAACAATTATTTCAAGTTGGAATAATATTTCACAATATTACTGTTTTAGTGATTTTAAAAACTGTATTTATTTATTTATTTATTTATTTATTTATTTATTTATTTATTTATTTATTTATTTATTTATTTATGTATGTATGTATGTATGTATGTATTTATTTATTCATTCGTTTTGAATATATTTGAAATATTTGTAACAAAAGTATATACCAATATAATGCATTACAAGTAAGAAATGTATTTATAATGTTACAATTTTTTCTATTATACTGTATAAATAATATTACATACATAAAAATAATAAGAAAAGAATATCATTATATTATATTATAATGGTACAGAAAAATCTGTTTTACATAAATGCAGTTTTAAAACATTTATTTGAAATTGGAAATAATATTTTACAATATTACCATTTTTAGTTTTATTATGATTATTATTATTATTATTATTATTATTATTATTATTATTATTATTATTATTTATTAAATAATATTTGACAATATTACTGTTTTAGAGATTTTTAAAACTGTATTTATTTATCATTTATTATTATTATTATTATTATTATTATTATTATTATTATTATTATTATTATTATTATTATTATATCATGTGTCTATTTATTTGTTTATTTGTTTGTTATGTGTTTATAATTATTTTAAAAAATATATAGATTTTACACAAATGCCTTTTTAAAACAGTTATTTTAGGTTTGAATTATATTTGACAATATTACTCTTTTGATTTTTTAAACTGTACAATTAATATTTATTTACTCACTTATTATTATTCATGTAATCATTTTTTTATCTATATATAAAAATGCAACCTTGGCAATTTATTTATTTATTTATTTAATTAATTAAGTATGTAGTTAGTTAGTTAGTTATTATATTTGTTTATGTTTATGTATATGTGTAATGTTACAATTTTATTTAACATTATATAAATTGTTACATTATATATAATATTATATACATTCGAAAGAAAAATGCAGAACAATTTCCACAAATATTTTGTTAAAAATGTTTCTTAAGGTCTTAAGGATTAGATTTTTTAATTTTACATTTTAAATTTAACACATATTAATATAGAAAAATGTTTAAGTTGTAATAATATTTCACAATCATACTGTAATAAAAACAGCCTTGTTAAGCGTATGAGGGTTTTTTTTTTTTTTTTTGTTTGTTTCCAATTTGTGATCACTAGTGCAGTTTTAAATAAATAAACTGCATTCTTCTTTTAATTTTACAGACACATGATCACATTCTGGGATCTTTGCTCTTTTAGTACAAGTCTGAAGGGTTCTGCAGAGGTTTAAAGCATTTCTATGTAGCGCACAAACAGGAAAGAGCTTTATTCGTCTATGTTTTACAACCAGTCATGTAATGCACATTAAACGCACTAGATTCTTTATGCCGCATTCCAAGACGCCAAGATTTGAGGCCCGACTCTCCATTTGCCCTTCTCACCCATCATGATTTATAGAGGTTCTTAGTTAACAGAGATTGAATGAGCATTGTGAGATAACTGCACAATAACAGAGAAAGCAACAAAGGCTTCTTTTAGCTGGAATAAAATGCAGAACAAATCTGGCTATTTGGCCCATATGGGTGTAGTGCTCAGTGAATGGGGCCGTTGAGCAGGAACCCCACAGAGATCCACATGAGGAGCAGACGCACCACGTTGTATCCGAGGCAAAGCGTCTGGGCAAGCGGGAAGAGATCCAGTGTTATGGGTCAGAGTTCACGCTCGGTGATGAATGAGCAAATAAATATGTGTCCTCGTATCGCGTCTTGGAGCGCGGCGTTGCGTTTCACATTCCACTGCACTGGAGCGGCTCTCACGCTGAGACTGCACCACCACTGATGAGACACATGCTCAAACATCTGACAGGTCAAAGGTCACTGCGCTGACAATTACTATGAAGTATTCAACGTAACGGACAACAGGATGGACCATGGTGAATGTTCATAATGCTCGTTGATCTCTTACTAGTCATTTATAACTGAGGAATGTGTGAGAAATATTTGTATTTATGTATAAAATAGATAAATAACCAAAAAAATGAGCCAAAAAAGTGTCCCAATTTCTTTGAATTCACTATAATATTAAAGTTATCTACATAAATAAAAGTATTTATATAAAATTTTATTATAATACAATTTGTATTGTTTCATACTATATATAATAAAATAAGTTTATGTAACATAATGTGTTTCATATTGTATATTTGATGCTGTTAAAAGTCCTCCATCAAAAAAAAAATATAGATATATTATTCTATTCTATTCTATTCTATTCTATTCTATTCTATTCTATTCTATTCTATTATTATTTACATAGGTTTATTATTTATAATTATTACTGGTAATATATTTATTTTTTTACTGGTAATACATACAATTAGAATTATATAATAACATACAATGTATAATAAAACTAATAGAATAGAATAAAATAGAATAGAATAGAATAGAATAGAATAATATAATGTATATTTTATGCTGTTAAGTGTCCATTAAATAAATAAATAAATTATATTATATTATATTATGTTATATTATGTTATGTTATGTTATATTATATTATATTATATTATATTATATTATATTATATTATATTATGTTATATTATTATTATTATTATTATTATTATTATTATTATTATTATTATTATTATTATTTATTATTATATTATATTATATTATATTATATTATTATTAGATTATATATTGTTTATAATTAGTACTGGTAATATATTTTCGTTACAAAAACTGGTAATATATACAATTAGAATTATATAATAACATACAATGTATAATAAAACTAATAGAATTGGATAGAATAATATAATATAACATCTATTTGATGTTGTTAAGTGCCCTACATTAAATAAATAAATATATAAATAAATAAATAATATTATATTATATTATATTATATTATATTATATTATATTATATTATATTATATTATATTATTTTTGTAACAAATATTTGCAATATACACATTTACAATTATATGAAATATAATTTGTATATTTGTAGCAAAAAATAATAATATATACAATTAATTACAATTATATAATTATATAATAACATATAATTAACAACAATATTTATCATAAAATTAATATCATATCATCATATCATAATAATAATAATAATAAATATTAAAGTGTATATTATATTATATTATGTTACTTTTACTATTAGTTTTTAATGCATTATCATTAATAATACATTATATTAATATTTTTAAATACTGTCAATGCAATATTTTAATCTCTACAATACTGTAGTTACAGCATCTACCAGCAGACTAACTTGTTAAATATTAACATGCCTTGTTAACCAGGCACACCTTTACTCCCTCATCACATAGTAAACATTTTTCCACAAAACTACCCCAGAAGTCCTTGGGAAAAGCTGTTTATATCTTGATTGTTATCATATTATGTGCAGCCCAAACCTCACATTCAGTTTGGGTTTCATTTTCTTTGTTTAGATGATCTTCTACACATCCACTCCTCAGATGCTCGTGAGTTCTCACTGCGGTTGTGAGAACATCAACCTCGGAGCCCACTCAGTTCCCACGTGTTTACCGCTCCGGCCAGTGAAGTGGGTAAAGCCATCAGAGCCAGTAAACACGCCTATAATGGACTCGAACGCGTTGGAGACCAGCAGCCAGAGGCTGAACAAGGAATTAGGGACCTGCAACAACTTAATTACCGTTCCGCCAGCGGGGAAGAAAACCAAAGTAAATGATATCAGAGCTTCCAGCAAGCTCATCTCTAATCCCACAACGTCTCTACATTTCCACGCTGGATGTTTGAAAGCTTTGGTGGGTAATTATTCAAGACTAGCCAGTCAGACTTTAACAGAACTAAGACTTATTGTGATGACTTTGGAAAACTTTGAACTTTTCCAGTGACTTAATCTTGTATTCCAAACGCCCAGGGACAAAGCGCCGTTATTTAGCTCCCAGAGATAATTGGCTGCATTTTCAATGTGTTGCGAACATACACCGGGGTGTGAAATACAGATGCAAAATACATCAGCGCAAAGTTAACAAGATAACAATGTAGGCTCTCCATTAAAAAAAAAACATACAGTATAATAATGCTGTAATATATGCACATACATTCAGTCATGCACTGCAGTGACTTAAAATTAACTGAAATGTAGTTTTTAGTAGTATAGAATTGTATGGACTGGTATAGAATTTAAATACTGGTTATTTAGCAGTTTTCAGCTTGTCATCCAGAATTCCTAGTTCTGTCCAATATTTAACCAGCCAAAAGGGTTAAACCCAGATGTGTTTTAAAAACATTAAAAAAAAAAAAAAAAAAAAAAAAAAAAAACATTGAAATCGCCTTGGAAATCGGACTGCAACCCCCTGGAAACCACACGGCACAGCTCTGCAAGAAGCAAAAAGGTGTATAGCAAATCTTATTACACAAAAATATGACACAAATGTATGTATTCCAGAGAACATCTCAAAAAATTGCCAAACAGACCACATTAAGACAAAAAGGTTACTAGGATGTTGTCGTTGGTTGCTAGTATATTCAGGGTTTGTTAAGTGGTTACTAGGATGTTTGGGTGTTGTGTAGGTGGTTACTAGGATGTTCAGGGTGGTTGTTAGGTACTACGGATGGTTGAGAGTTTTCTAGGTGGTTGCTAAGATGTTCTAGGTGGTTGCTATGCAGTTAATATGATGGCTAAGTGTTGTCTAGGTGTTTACTGGGATGTTCTGGTTGGTTGATAGTATTTTCAGGGTTTGTTAAGCAGTTACTAGGATATCCAGGTGTTTGCTAGGTGGTTACTAAGATGTTCAGGGTGGTTGTTAGGTACCAAGGGTGGTTGAGAGTTTTCTAGGTGGTTGCTAAGATGTCCTAGGTGGTTGCTATGTAGTTAATATGATGGTTAAGTGTTGTCTAGGTGGTTACTAGGATGTTCTGGTTGGTTGCTAGTATATTCAGGGTTTGTTAAGCGGTTACTAGGATCTTTGGGTGTTGTCTAGGTGGTTACTGGGATGTTATGGTTGATTGCTAGTATGTTCTGGGTTTGTTAAGAGGTTACTAGAATGTTTGGGTGTTGTGTAGGTGGTTACTAGGATGTACTGGTTGGTTGCTAGTATGTTCATGGTTTGTTAAGTGGTTAATAGAATGTTTGCTAGGTGGTAACTAAGATGTTTTTTGGTGGTACCTAGGCAGTTGCTAGGATGTTTGGGTGTTTACTAGGTGGTTACAAAAATGTTCTGGGTGATTGGCAGGCATTTGCTAGGATGTTTGGGTGTTTGATAGGTGGTTACTACGATGTTTTGGGGGTTAATAAATGGTAGCTATTAAGTTTTTGCTAGATAGTAACTAAGATGTTTTGGTGGTTGATAGGCAGTTACTAGGATGCTTGGGCGTTTACAAGGAGGTTACAAAGCTGTTTTGGATGGTTGATGTGCAGTTAGTAGGCTGTTTGGGTGTTTGTTGTGTTATTAATATGTTCTGGGCAGTTGCTACAATGTTTAGGTGTTTGCTGGGTGGCTACTAAGATGTTCCGTGTGGTTGACAGGCAGTTGCTAGGATAGTCAAGTGTTTGCCTGAGGGTTACGAAGATGTTCTGGTTCTGTTAAACGGTTACTAGGAAGTTCAGGTGTTTGCTCGGTGGTTACTAATATGTTTTAGGGGAGTAGGTTGGGGGGGGTGGCTAGGTGGTTGCTAGCATGTTTTGGTGTTTGCTAGATGGTAACTAAGATTTGTTAGGTATTTGATAGGTACTTGCTATGATGAGTGATTACTAGTGAGTTGCTAGGATGTTTGGTAATTACAATTGTGTCAGGTGGTTTTTAGAATGTTGGAGTGTCACTAAGGTGTGTAAGAAGGTACTATTTTTTGTTTTCCAGAGAACACCTCAGTAAAAATCTGCCATACAGACCAAATGAGGACATTTCCTGACAGAATGTTCTGCTTTAACTTCATGGATGCTTTGTAAGGGTGATGGAGAAGCTTTCTCTGGTTCAGATTTCTAAAATACTTTCTCTCAAAGTAGCCGCTCACACTTTGACTCACCTACACTGTTGACTTCTGATCAAACGGCTTAAAAATACTTTGTTGTGAACATAAAGAACATGTTGTAGGAGCATGAGAGGGTGACTGTTCCTGGGCTTCCGTTGGAGAGCACGGGGGTGTGTAGGAGGACTTCGAAAGTCATCAGAAATCCTGGGGGCAGTGTACTGTGCTTATTTTCCAAGACTTAGAGCTGCCAATTTGGTATAGCCTGTGGGAAGTGTTTCCATCCCTATTTTTTTTTTTTTTTTCCAATCTTAAAGTGAAATCACCTGGGATGTAATTAATTAATTAGAATCAGCCTGTGCAGTGGGGGTTTGCACATGTGTTTTGGAGAGCTCTGTGGTCTTTCTGTTCTGGGTGATTGGGATTAATAACGAGGGCCAATTTGAAAATCGAAATCGGAGTGCTTAATAGGCGGAGCAGAGGGGCCGTGCTTCCTAGACCACAGCAACAAAAAGAGCTTTTGTGCCTCTGCATTATACTGTACTGTACAACATTACCCTATTTCTTCATATACGCTTGAGAAACAATTACCAAGGATCACCTTTCCATAAGTGGCTATTTATGATCTATGAAAAGTCCTTTGAAAGTAACCTAGTATCTCTTTTTGTCTGAAAACTCTTGAATGAAACACCATAATTTAGCTGATTTAATATTACTGTATGGATGATATGCATAATATAGTGCTTCATAAACCGAATCCATCAACTCACAATAGGATTTTGCGCTTTAGGCGAAAAGTGTGCTATCAAAATGCAAATGACATTGTTGGAGGGCTTATATGAATGCAAACTGAAAGTCGCTGTGAAGTAGATTAACACAGTAAACTCAACTTTGGTGGAAAAAAAAAAAAAATATTTTTGTGTAACTCTTAAAATAATGTGGTAGATGTAGACACATAGCTTTGATATAAAAAAAATGACAAGTTTGTTAGAATGTAAAAAAAAAAATAGAATTTTAAATTTAGGGAGATTAGGTGTTTTCTGGTTGGCTACTAAGATGTTCTAGGTGGTTGTTAAGTGGTTACTAGGCTACTGGGTGGGCAGTTACTAGGATGTTCAGGTGTTTGCTAGTTGGTTACTGACATGTTCATCACACTGGTTGATGGGCAGTTGCTAGGATGTTATGGTTGATGTCTAGGTGGTTACCAAGATGTTCATAGCAGTTAAAAGGCAGTTGCTAGGATGTTTGGATGTTCACTAAGATATTTGGGGGGTTGCAAGGTGGTGCTGTATATATGTTTAGGGGATTGTTAAGAGGTTAGTAGGATGTTTAAGTGTTTGCTGAACAGATACTAGGATGTCTGACTGTGTGCTAGTTGGTTATTAGTGTGTTCGGGTGTTTAGGTGTTTATTACTCGGTAACTACTATGTTTGTAGTAGTTGATAGGCAGTTACTAGGATATTTGGATGTTTGTTAAGAGGTTACCAAGATATTTTGGGTGTTTCCTAGGTGGTATATATGTTTGGGGGTTTGTAGATGCGGTTTCCTGTCAGTCGGTCACTTCAAGTTACGTCTTTGACCCCATTCGTTGGTTACCGATTTGCCGTCTCCATTCCCTTCTTCAGGGAATGAGGGTTACATACGTAACCGAGATGTTACTAAGATGTTCAGGTGTTTGCTAAGCAGTTAGGATGTCTGACTGTTTGCTAGTTGCTTACTAGAGTTTTTGGGTTTAGGTGGTTACTACGTTGTTACTCAGATGTTTTGGGTGGTTGCTAGGCAGTTGTTAAAATGTGTATTTTCTAGGTGGTTACTAAGGTGTTCTGGTTGATTACTAGTATGTTCAGGTGTTTGTTAAGTGGCTACTATATGTTAAGTCATGTGGTTAGGTGCTAGGTGGTTACTAAGATGTTTTTTGTGGGTTTGTTAAGCGGTTACTAGGATGTTTAGACATGTGCTAAGCAGGATGTCTGAGTGTTTGCTAGTTAGTTACTAACTACTGTTTAGGTGATTGCTACTTGGTTACTTAAACATTTGTAGTGGTTGATAGGCAGTTGCTAGGATGTTTGCCAAGTTGTTAGTAAGAAGTTTTGTGTGGTTTCTAGGTGGTATACAGGTGCATCTCAATAAATTAGAGTGTTGTGGAAAAGTTCATTTATTTCAGTAATTCAAGTCAAATTGTAAAACTTGTGTATTAAATAAATTCAGTGCACACAGACTGAAGTAGTTTAAGTCTTTGGTTCTTTTTATTGTGATGATTTTGGCTCACATTTAACAAAAAAACACCAATTCACTATCTTAACAAATTCGAATATGGTGACATGCCAATCAGTTATTCAACTCAAAACACCTGCAAAGGTTTTTTCAGTTTGGTTCACTTGGCTACACAATCATGGGGATGACTGCTGATCTGACAGTTGTCCAGAAGACAATCGTTGACACCCTTCACAAGGAGGGTAAGCCACAAACATTCATTGCCAAAGAAGCTGGCTGTTCACAGAGTGCTGTATCCAAGCATGTTAACAGAAAGTTGAGTGGAAGGAAAAAGTGTGGAAGAAAAAGATGCACAACCAACCAAGAGAACCGCAGTCTTGAGAGGCCTGTCAAGCAAAATCGATTCAAGAATTTGGGTGAACTTCACAAGGAATGGACTGAGGCTGGGGTCAAGGCATCAACAGCCACCACACACAGATGTGTCAAGGAATTTGGCTACAGTTGTCGTATTCCTCTTGCTAAGCCACTTCTGAACCACAGACAGCACCAGAGGTGTCTTACCTGGCTAAGGAAAAGAAGAAATGGACCGTTTCCCAAGTTGCTTTAAGTCCAGTGTTAAGTTTCCACAGTCTGTGATGATTTGGGGTGCAATGTCATCTGCTGGTGTTGGTCCACTGTGTTTTTTGAAAACCAAAGTCCCTGCACCCATTTAGTAGTAGGTTTGCTACTTTGTTACTAAGATGTTCATAGTGGTTACAAGGCAGTTGTTGTGATGTTTGGATGTTTGCTAAGTGGTTACTAAGATATTGTGTATGGTTGCTCAGTGGTTTATACGTTTGGGGGTTTGTTAAGTGGTTACTAAGATGTTCATGTGTTTGCTAAGGAGTTACTAGGATGTCTGACTGTTTGCTAGTTGGTTACTAGTGTGTTTGGGTGTTTAGGTGTTTGCTTCTTGGTTACTAAGATCTTCGTAGTGGTTGCTAGGCAGTTGCTAGGATGTTCGATAAGTGGTTACTAAGATATTTTGGGTGATTCCTAGGTGGTATATATATTTGAGAGTTTGTGAAGCGGTTACTAAGGCATTCAGTTGTTTGCTAAGCAGTTACTAGGATGTCTGACTAGTTGTTTACTAGAGTGTTTGGGCGTTTAGGTGTTTGCTAGGTGGTTACTAGGCAGTTGCTAGTATGTTTAAATATTTTCTAGGTGGTTACTAGGGTGTTCTGGTTGATTTCTAGTATGCTTAGGTGCTTGTTAAGTAGCTACTTGATATTAAATATTGTGGTTAGTAGGCAGTTGCTAGGTGCCAGGTGGTAACTAAGATGTTTGGGGGGTTTCTAGGTGTTTGCTAAAGAGATACTGAAAAATAAAAATCCTGAAATGCTTTCCTCAAAAAACATAATTTCCTCATGACTGAAGACAGAAAGACAAGAACATCTTGTATGACAAGGGGGTGAGTAAATTATTTGTAAATTGTTGTTCTGGAAGTGGACTTCTCCTTTAAGTGGTTACTAGGATGTGCAGGTTGATGTCTAGGTGGTTACTAAGATGTCCACAGTGGTTAAACGGCTAAGTGGTTATTAAGATATTTTGGGGGGTTGCTAGGTGGTATATATATATATATATATATATATATATATATGTTCGGGGGTTTGTTAAGTGGTTACTATGATGTTGGGGGTTTGATAAGTGGTTACTATGATGTCTGACTGTGTGCTAGTTGGTTACTAGTATGTTTGGGTGTTTAGGTGTTTATTACTTGGTTACTAAGATCTTTGTAGTGGTTGATATTTTGAGTGGTTCCTAGGTGGTATGTATGTTTGGGGGATTGTTAAGCGGATGTCTGACTGTTTGCTAGTTGCTTACTAGAGTGTTTTAGTGTTTAGGTGTTTGCTAGGTGGTTACTCAGATGTTCTGGGTGGTTGCTAAGGAGTTGCTAGGATGTTTGAGTATTTTTATAAGTGGTTACTAGGGTGTGCTGGTTGATTTCTAGTATGTTTGGGTGTGGTTAGTGTTGTGGTTAGTAGGCAAATGCTAGGATGTTTGGGTGCTTGCTAGGTGGTTACTAAGATAAGGAGTTGCCCATTTGTTTGGGTGTTCAATAAGTAGTTACTTGGACATCTATCTATCTATGTCAAATACAACCTGACAGTTTTTTTAATATTTAGTCATTTGTTGACTGAACATATGGTTTTCACCTCAGGTTAGCACTCTGTTGCTGACGTTCTAACAACAGCTGATTACAGATGATTGTAAGAGGTGATTATATTCGTGTGAGGTCTATTGACAGTGAAGATGGCCATTCATCTAAATAATTTACATTTTCTGGCCAGGCTTATTTTCTGTTAAGAAAATAAGCCTGTTCCATTCCCACATGCTGCAATGCATTTGGAAGGGCTCAATTAGGTCCTGTGGCGCTTATTACAGCACGCTGCCACGATACAGAACCAAGGACAATGTCACAACTGGCCATTGTTACTTTCAGTCAATGCTTAATTAGGTAACCTTATATTTGAAAACATTTTAATGGTCTTTAAATTTACATTTTGATATCGTAAGCAGCTCTTAAACATTACATATAAACTCTCACATGCAATATATTACTTGGTTTACATCGCAGTGGGTCAGCTTTGGCCAGACACTGCCATCATTATAGAAACCCAGGTAGAGGGAAAATTATGAGTCAGTCACTCTGTAGTTGGATATTTTTATTTCCAAGCAAGCATAAATAGTCTGTGATTTCTCCTCTGTGAGTTTTGAGGTCATGTTAAAAGGGAACCAGAGCTCTTTGAGCACCATAAAGCAAGTATTTTTTTCTTAAAGTGTAATTGTGTGATGATTTTTCTCTCATAAATTGAATTAATTTTTGCCAGTATGGAGTATTAGCATTCATATGGAGACCATAATCCTGTGTGCATCACGTTGTCAAGTAAAGCTGAGGGAAACTTAAAATTTGTTTCTAATTAATACGTTTAAATGTAGGCATAGGACTGCTAAGCAGACTTCCCCTGCACGTGGATCATGTTAGTGAGTGGTAAACGTGATCAAAGCAGGACATAACCTCACTTCCCGCATACTGTCACATTTCCTGTACAGGATACAGACTGAGGTTCCATATCATGCTTTGCCATATTTGCCACAGAGTTGAACATTATCAATTAATAATGACTTTAATTTGACTCTGTATGGCTTCAAAATATGTGGAATATAGTTCCGCAGTCATATAGACTACTTTAATGGGAATTTTTTACTGTCTTTAGACCTTTTGTAGCCTAATAGCACTTTTCTTTGAAAAGAGCTGCATGGAAAAATAGGTTTCGAACAACATTAGGGTGAGTAAGTAATGACAGTATGTTCAAATATCACCCACGCACCATCAATTAGACAAAATCCACATTACCTGAAGCAGAAACATTGTTTTAATGATCTCATATGAGCTCATTGAATGTGAGGTCCTGTTTAATTACCTCATAATTGACTTATGGAAAGTTTGTTTCTAAAAGCAGAATCCTTCTGTACTTCTTTTTAGACAACTATTGCTTCCATTTAGCTTTCTGCTATAGATACTCGCTACAAACTGTTCAGAACACTGTGGCTGCAACTTCAGTAAAAGCTGTGTGAATGTAAAAATCTAATCTAATATATTCTAATACGATACTATTTCAGTGCTAAGAAGTGTGTTTCTCCAAGTGGCACAGATTAGCAACTCCATGATGTGGCAGATATTGTGACATCATATCAACAGAGCTTGTGATCACAAAAGTAGGCCTGCTCTCATATCCCATGAGGCCATGTGAAAAAACAAAGGTATTTGTGTAAGTAGGTTACAGCTTAATGATTATTCATAAAAGTTGTACAATTCTAATTGCGCTCAGTCCCTGTTGGTGCATTATCGTACAAAAACTGCTTTATTCTCTGCATTAGCGCCAGCTCGAACCTCTGTGGTTTTATTTAAAATGAGATCTTTTAGCTTTGTAATCTTGAGTGTAATTATACCTGGCTTTCGTTTGCTGCTATCGTGCCAATGTACGGTACAGGATTATTGCTAGTCACAGCATAAAAAAAATATGTCACGTATGGCATAAAAGCTGTTATCCTATCCGCATATAGTTTGAGGTGTCATCGCCAAAGAATTTACCTGTGTTGTGAGGAACTAAGCTCAGTTAGCAATGCCCTCAGATAAACAGATAGAAGACTCACAATTGATAACAAGAGTAGACCCTTGTGAAAATGTGTGCTTAATTGTACTGAATGTGCACTTGTAGTGTACTTCAAATCTTGAAGGTATATATATAAAAACTAATGTTATTTGTTGTGTACTTATTTTTCACAAGGGAGTCTAGCATTAGCAAATTGCTAAGCTAACAGTCCTATTTTCAAAGCATTAAAACACAAATATTGGGTAAAACTGTTTCTAACAATTTGAACTATGTTTATTGATACATGTGAGAATTTAATTAGCAATAAATATGTTTGACTTTTACCTACCTTCATCCACTATCTTGAATGACCATTTTGATGTCCATTTTGAATGGATTTCATGTTTCATTACTCTTTTGCTCATCATACCATTTCACACTGTTTTTTGTAGGAAAAAAAATACTGTTTGTGTCAGGATCATGGACCTGTTTGTCTTGTTTTGCCCCTGTCTCTGTTCCTGGTTTTCTTTATTTGGTCATGTTCCTGTCCTCGTTTAGATTGATTATGAATTCCACGCATGAATTCCATGTGTTTTCCAATTACCCTGTGTATTTAAGTTCCTGTCCTTGCATTGTGTCTCTGTCGGGTCTACCAGTTATGTGCATGTGTTTGTTCCTGCGTTCCATTGTCGATTTACCCGTGTTCTGTGGATTAAAGACTGTTTATACATACTTCCTAAACAGCTTACTGTGACAGAAGACCCGACCGAAACAGTTACCTTCGCGTCTATCCTCCATTTTTGTTTCTCGTTTTCGCACAGTTTTTTTTGTTTGTTTCTGTAGTGTTCCCCTCATGGCTCGCTGCATCTCCTGACTGCAAAGTTCACCTCCCTTGCTCAAAGGTTTCCCTGTTGGAGTATTGATGATGCTGTGCTGAACTCACTGACTCTAGATCAGGGCTAATTACTACCACCCTGTCGACCTCCCAGAAAGCGTCTATCGCCGATCTGGAACACAGCCAGCCCACCAACTCCCTACTGCACGGAGCCCATCAATTACGGACAGCCCGATCCCGCCATGAGCGACGAGCCATTGCCGCAAGGAGCGACAGTGCTGAGGATCACCACGAAGCCGAGGCTGCTTGTTACATCAGACCAGGTGTGAGAGCTGGTAACAACACCTGCCACAAGGGGCCAAGCCATGGATAGCGAAGTCACGGAGAGGAGCTCCGCCCACTGCATCACGGCTGAGGGTGAGCTAGTTATAGATCTGAGACTGTGTAACTGGGAGGGAGAATCTCCCATTCCTGAGTTTAGCCCAGAGAGGGCTTCTGTTCCACCGTCCAGCCCAGAAAGGGATCCCGTTCCTGAATTTAGCCTAGAGAAGACCTCCTGTACCCAAGTTAAGTCTAGAGAGGTCTCCTGATTCCAAGTCAAGCCCTGAGAAAGACTCCGTTCCCAAGTTCAGCCCAGAGAGGGCTCCTGTTTCCAAGTCCAACCCAAAGAGTGACTCTATTCCTAATGTCATCCCTGAGAGCCCGGAGGCTCACAAATACCCACGCTCCCATCCACTCCTGTCTGCTCCTCCTCCGCTGTTGTCTGGCAGCCCCTCTTCTCAACCTAAGTCCTCCATCTGTTGCTCACGAGCTGCCAGTCTCCAACGGCGCTACAGCTGGAGGATCCCTTGTCCCTGCCGCCAAGACTCGGCCTTGGCCCGTAAACCCAGTGGCTCCATCATGGATCCTAGCTCTCTCCTCTCTGCCACGGCCTGGTGGTCCACTGGCTCCACCGGGCTCCCTCATCCCTCCGGCTCCAACTTGGTCTGTCGTCGACTATTCTGCTCCTCGAGACTCCACTCCTTCGGCTCCGTCAGGCTCCTCCATCCCTCTAGCTCCACCTTGGTCCTCTGTCGCTCCGGCTCCACCATGGCCTCCTGGATCCACGCCTCCGCGTCAGTCACCGGGGCCATTAGCTCCACCTCAGCTTTCCTCATCCTCCTAATCACCCTGACTCATCGGCTTTCCATCTCTGCCTTGGGCTCCTCCACCACCTGCTCCACTGCAGTCGGTCAGCCCCCTGGAGTTGCCAGCCCTTCCTCCTCCATGGCTCCTCCCTCCGTCGGCTCCACCGTGGGCTATCAATATGGCTGTGGCCTGGGTCCTACCTGGTGCCGCCTACTCCAAGTCCCTCCTGTCGTCTCCCTGGCTCCTCCCTCTATCTGGTCCACCCTGGTCCCTCCTGTCATCTCCCTGGCTCTTCCCTCTGTCTGGTCCGCCCTGGTTCCTCCTGTTACCTCCTTGGCTCCTTCCTCCATCGTCTCCACCCTGGACTCTGTTTGTCATCCTCCTCCCCAGTATCTCTCCATCTCCCGAGCCTCCTCTCAAGTTCCCACTCATGCCACCCTCTGTTTTTGTCTACAGTGCAAGGGATCGAGAGATGTGCCTGCTCCTTTTGTGGATTTACCCCGTGTTTGATTATCAAAGACTGTTTAACGCTTCTCTGTGTCTCCTGTGTCCTTCCACCAACAGCGATACATGATTTTCACAATGGAGTCTAACATTAAGATGTTGCTAAGCTAACATCCTCCATCTTGAATGATCATCTTGACGTCTGCTTTCTTGAATGGATTTTATGATTCATTACTCTTTTTCTTGTCATACCATTTTACATTTTGTATCAAAACAATACTGTTTATATGTAATATATGAATTGTCTCACAATTGTGACAACCTTTCGTATATGTGACCTAATATCTCACAAATGCAAATTCACATCTCATAATTATGACTTTATTTTACACAATTGCAACTACTTATAATTGTTACCCAACATCTCACAATTGCAACTTCAGATCTAACAATTGTCCCTTCCTGTATGTATGTATGTATGTATGTATTTATTTATTTACAATATGTATTAAAAATGGCAATAGTTTCCAAGTAGTTTGCTACTATATGTTTGGCCCAAAAAAAAAAAAAAAAAAAAAAAAAAAAATGGGACACCATTGGCCAAATGTACATTTATAATTTTGAAGTGTGCTTCACCAACACAGGAGTTTGTCATTTCAGTTTGTGACTTTCCAGTTGATGTTGTCATGAACAGAGATAAATCTCACTCATTGGGGTCTCATCAGGTAAAATGTTGTCATTTTTGGATGAGCGATTTTGCAATAATTTACACAAAGAGAAATGTGTTTAGCATTAAATACATGTTAAATGCGTGTCTATGGACTGGGTGGGAAATCCTTTTGGGGAATGACAGCAGCGGGCAACTCTCGTGCCAACCCTGACCCAACAACTCCCGTCAAACCGATTTTTATGCCACTATAATTGAAACCATCTCCACCACACACAGGCAGTCAGTGGGAGTATGTGAATCAATGTTACACTACAAACTTTCAAGGCAATGCGTGTAATTAGAAAAATACTTTTTCCTTTTCCAGTTTTATATACAGAGACAAGTATAAGTGAATACTGTCTTACATGCCCTGTAAAAACTGTACATGCAATACAACATGAGTTTACACACCTACTTTGTTCAGAATTCTGGAAACGCCTGTTTCCACTGAATAAAAATATGTAAAAAGATCCTTGATCACTATATAATTCAGAGTTGCAGCTTAATTTCTCACAATTTAGGCTTTATTTTTGACAAAGGAAATTGAATTTCTTGCAATTGTGAATTGATATCTCACAATTGCAACTTTGTATCACATAATCGCAATTTTGTATCTCATAATTGCAACTTTGTATCTTAAGTGTCTCCAAACTCAGTCCTGGCAAGTTTAGCTCCAACCCTAATTAAACACACCTGAACCAGCTAATCAAAGTCTTACTAGGTATACTAGAACCTTCCAGACAGGTGTGTTGAAGCAAGTTGGAGCTGAACTCTGCAGGACACCAGCCTTCCAGAACCTAGTTTGGACACCTCTGTTGTATCTTGTATTTGTGACTTTACATCTCACAATTGCAACGTCACATTAAACTATACATGCATACATATGTATATATATATATATATATATATATATATATATATATAAATAACTGATTGTATATCTCAGTTGTGACTTTACGTCTCATAATTTCTCTGCTTCACATCGTGCCTAACAATGGCCCTTAAGCCGGGCTCACACTACAGGATTTTTAGCCTGATTTTGCCTCAATTTTCCTCTTCCGAGAATTGTAGCAAAAATCTTGTCAAACACCTCGATCTGTCCCAATGTTTGGCACAGATTATCCGGTAATGTGCGGCGTTCACAGATCAAATCTTGCACCTCCTGATCTGCTCGCACACAAAACGGGGCCACCCCAATTAATTTCAAACATGTTTGATATTTAGGAAACCAGGACGATGACATCAGTACTTTCACAACAGCCAGTGCGCAACTATTGTGACTTTGTATCTGGTAAGTACAACTTTGTATCTTACAATTGCTACTTTTGTTTTATTATTGCAACTTTAAATGTTGTAATTGCTACTTTACATCTAACACTTGTGGCTGCTTTTCATAGCTGACTTTATATCGTACAGTTGCGACTTCACATTTCATAACTCTGACTTTATACCCCAATTGCGACTACTCATAATTACAGCTTTATATCTCACAATTTCAATATTACATCTTATCAGTTGTGACATTGTATCTTCCATAATTCTGTATTCTTGTAATTCTATTTCACAATTGTGACTTCATATCTGATAAGTACAACTTTGTATCTCACAATTGCTACTTTTCATAACGGCAATTTCACATCTTGTAACTTTACATTTTACAGTTGTGACTACTCAACTACTCATAATTGTGACTTAATATCTCACAAGTGCAACTTCAGATCTCATAATTCCAACTTTACATCTCACAGTTGTGACTTCATATATATTGGAATTCTGACTTTTTAAATACAGAATTACAACTTAATATTTTGTGATTCTGACTTGTGACTTTATATGTCATATTTCTGACTTTATATTTACGTACAATTATATACAATTGCTACTACTTCTCATACTTTTGTTTTTTTTTTTATACAAGTGCCTTTTTTATACAACTTTTCTTGACGTATTTGCTATTTCCTAAGAGAAAGTCTGTATTTTTTTATGCTATGACCTCAAAAATGACACACATGGGTTAAAAGCCTCAAAACTCTCATTTTGATTTCATGGGGTCTTTAAGACCCCTAAAGGATGCCAGGGATTCGGTCAAACAAGCACTTACAATTATTGCAAGCAAAATCTGCTTTAGGTTAAATGAATTATGCAAGGTGATGTAGCCATAACAGGATGTTTGGTCTAAGTAAGCTCCAGCAGGAGGAGATCTTATGTTTTTCCTACACGATTTCAAAGTGTCTAATGCATTCTGGTTTACTCCGGTCCCAAACTTGGCTTTAAATTTCACAAGCGGAAAACTTATGTTCCTGTTTTGCCTTGCGTTCATTCTAGTTCTCATGCACTCCAAACCTAGAGTAACTCCAAAAATGTGTTGTGAGAAAATGTGTTGTACGAGACACCAAATGGAAAATTGTAAATGATCTGACTCTGCATAAGTGGACTTATTTACTTAACACCAATGCGACTATTAACAAATGATTACCCTACAGATTTTCAGAAGATGGGATTTGGCCATTAAAAGAATCCGTGCAACTTGCTTAAGCTGCGATCATGTAAAAGCTGTGCTCGGCTGGCGGTGGGTTTTATGGACTATGCAGCCTCTCTCAGCTTTATTACTGCGGTGACCACCAACGGAGCAAATTTTGCACTCTTCCCCACAAAGCAGCTTTTTTAGTGTTTTAAGGGCAAGTGTAGGGATTGTCTGGGGGCAAGTGGAGGGGAGTCGTGAGATTTATCATTCGGGATCTGTGTGTGTGTGTATGCGTAAACTCGGACCAGCTTGTTTGAAATGGGCTTAACCTTTGCCCGCCACAGGCAGCGTGAAAGAGAAGATCATGTTTTGTTTTTCACAATCTCTGTAATGTCAGTGATTGAAATCTGAACCCCAGAGTTCAGAAGAAGAAGGAAAAAAAAACAGTTCAGTCTTTGAAGAAATGATGCATTTCAGCTTGACTCAAGGTGTTTTGAATTTCCTGTGTGTTTGGCTTCTCAGCTGCAATGTTAAAACACAGATTCATCTCTGTAAAATGGTTTATAATCAATTTTCAGAATTACTGCACTGAAAAAACTGGTGCTGAAACACTAGAAAAAAAATGTTAATGACAAAGAATGGCAAGCAAGTCAAAAGTTATTTTAAAAAGAATGTTTTGTTGTAAATATATTTCAGGATTCTTTGTTTTCTTTACAACTTTATTTATTTATTTATTTATTTATTTATTTATTTATTTAACAGGCTGTTGTCATTATGGTGTAAAATGTGTAAACTGATTTCGAGATTGACTGATATACTTTTAACAACTGGTTAGAATAATAAAATGATAATAAAAATATATGTAATACATTGCACCATGCTTAAATCCATTGCACAAATTTATACAGCAAAAAGTGTAGAAAGTTTGCAGAATCTGTGTGGGTCTACTTATAAGTTGTAGATGAGTAGTTGACAAGAAAATGTCAAGCAATGCCAGTAGTGTGACATGCTCTACTCCATCTGCTCTTATTTTAACATTTTTACATTTTAAAAATTAATCTTGTGTTTATTTTGCATGCATTTAATTACATTTAGGTCATTACTATCATAAACCCTCCATTTTATGATATAAATGAAGCAGATTGCATGTATTATTTGCACATTTACACACCACAAAACTAGAACTAGAAGACAAATGAGTTGAAAAAAATGGGGAAAACGTGAAGGAAATAAAAACACATACTTAACAAATAACCGTGCAAATTTTAAATGTATTTTTAATATTATTATTATGTATTTATTTAGGTCTTTAGAATTTGTTATGGAAGGGCTCTATACTGTTAAAAAGTATACATATATACTTTTTTTTTTTTTTTTCAATTTTAAATATTTGAAAATTATTTTTAAAAAAAAAAGTACTCTAGAATAAAAAATTCAGACGTTGGCATCGACCATTTTTGTGCAGCCCTGACTTGACAACAGAGGCTGAAAGTCTGTAAGACGAGAAGCCAGCACCTGTTGCTCTGTGCTTGAGCACTGGCCTGTGGCTGAGATCTTGCAGTTTGCCTTGTCAGACATTTGGAAATAAGGTAAAAGTGGTGGATTTCGCTGAGGTAGTGTGGGATCACTGCATGTCAATCATTGGAAGCAAGTGTTTCTCTCCTTGTTTGACACATCTCAAGTTGCCAGTGAAGAGCAGCAGCTAATTTGTCTTGACAGATGGCACTGTACATCCTTGGCACATCTCAGCACTTTCCAACAATTTGGAAGAGCTATGCAGAGTTCATACAAACATCAGGCAAAATGAAACCAATGCACATGTACTCTAAGTTCATGAAAATCCAAGATTAGAATTTGTGACATTTTTGAGAATGTCTTAACTGGTTTTGTCCATACAATGAAAGTCAGTGGGGTCCAAAACCACTGCATTTTTCTGTATCTTATTTTGTGCCACAAAAGAACAAACAATGTGAATGCAAGTTTTGGAATGACAAACTGTCCATTTTATTTTCTTTCTTTCTTTCTTTCTTTCTTTCTTTCTTTCTTTCTTTCTTTCTTTCTTTCTTTCTTTTTTTTAAAAAATCAATAAACAATAAGAAAATGATTTACATTTGCTGCCAAATGTATCACATTGCTTCTAGGAGATACAATATGACATTCAAGAGATCACATTAGATTTTTTTCCAAATTTCCATTGAATTTAAGATTTTTTTTCACCTAATACCCACAACTCCTTGCACTACAAGAGTTTCATAACAGTTCTTTCACAGTTCCTAACAGTTCTTTCAATCTCATGCCAATTTGGCCAATGTGTATCAATTTAGATTTTTCGCAAATGTTTATTAACTGTATGAAGCGTACAAATTAATATTAACGAATTAATAAACTGCACACTTGCAAAGCAGCTATGTTTTCTTGTGAAAATGGGTTGAGAAATGAATCCGAGGCCACAAATGTTTTTAAACATATGGACCTAAAAGTGCATGAAATAATCAATTTTAGCTAATAAATGTAATTTAAAATTGTGCTTGAATCTCATCGATTTCTTCAAGCAGATTTCACATTGGGTTTAGTTGATTGTGTGAATTTTCGCATTGGGTTCAGTTGGTAGTGTGAATTTTTCCCACAGATTTCACATTGGCTTTGGGTTTAATTGGTCATATCAGTTTTTCCCCGCAGATTTAGCATTGGGTTCAGTTGGTTGTGTGAATTTTTCCCCCATAGATTTTGCATTGGGGTCATGTCCATTTTTCCATGCAAATTTATCATTGGT
This sequence comes from Labeo rohita, assembly GCF_022985175.1. Taxonomy (NCBI): domain Eukaryota; kingdom Metazoa; phylum Chordata; class Actinopteri; order Cypriniformes; family Cyprinidae; genus Labeo; species Labeo rohita. Next base: position 12,059,396 of record NC_066890.1, read on the forward strand.
TTCATTTGGTCATGTGAATTTTTCGCTGCAGATTTCACATCAGGATCAGTTGGTCGCGCATTTTTATTTATTTATTTATTTCACAGATTTCGCATCAGGTTCATTTATTGTGTGAATATTTTTCTGTAGATTTTACATCAGGTTCATGTGATTTTTTTGTGGAAATTGAAAACAGGTTGGAAAAGGAATGCAAGGCCACATTTTTTAATATGTGAACCTTAAAGTGGATGAAAAAAAATAATTTTAGCTAATTTCTAAAATTTATGTTATGGTTGAATATACTTAGAAAATTCTTGAGTTAAATGCAATCAGTTTTCAGGTTTAGTTGGTCAAGAAAATTTCGCATCAGGTTCAATTGGTCTTGTGAATTTTTGCACTGGGTTCAGTTGGTCATTTGAATTTTTCCCTGCAGATTTCGCATTGGGTTTAGCTGTTCATGTGAATTTTTCTAGTTCTGCTAGTCATGGTAATTTCTCCAACAAAAATCTGCTTGGTTTGGAAGTGACTTCATACATTGCTAAACTATTGACTACAGGCAAATTACATTGCAGTGTGCAGCATAAATATGGAAATTAGTATGCAGCAACAATATTGAAGTCACTTGATGTGGTTTTTGGAAATAATAATATGAACTGTGGTTATTCAAGTGTACTTAACAAACCATTATATTCAGCAAAATGTGACTGAAAGTCACATCAGAAGACCGTGAAAAAATGTTAATCAAAATTACCACTGGAATATAGCAGACATATACTGGCATGGGAATACTGGCTGAGTTTAATTTAAACAGTAATATGAATAAGATGGATGAATATTATCAGGAGACAAGATAAACAACAAAGCACTGAACTTGAAAAACTGAGGATGAAAATATATTGCGTGATGCGAAGAGGTTCAAACAAGAAACGAACATTGTGTCTAAACTGTTGATACTACGAAGTCACAAAGTTAATCTGACTGGTCTGTTCTGAGCTTGAGGAGAAATTGCTCATTTATACACTCCAAGATAGAGTTTTTTTTTTTTTTTTTTTTTTACTTTATACGTATACCTTAAGGCAATATGCTATCCGAATTTTTCTTTGAGTGTTAACTTTGATGTCAGACAGTAATGAGTATTTCAGAAGGCAAACAAACACATGATGCCTTGAGCGTTCAAGACACACTCTGAACATTTTTGAATATATGTTTAGCGTCACTACGAGAAACTTTGTTGCATCATCCATTATAACTCATCCTCCACATATGGCCTTGTGTTTGTTGCATAAACTCAACACAGGTAAACAAATGTCACTTACTATAAATGAGAAGAGAATGAACATATATCTAAATCATGGAATGTGAACAACTGCAAACCCATAAAAAAATAAATAAATAAAAATACACAACCGCAATTTCAACAGCATATATAGATCATGAATATAGATCAAGCAAAATAAGTTGAGGTGGTTACTAAGTGTCATGGTGTGTGTTTGCGAGGAATGACAGAAACGAGGAATAGCGAACACAGTCTTTAATATAATGCAAACACAGAGTACATCCACAATGGAAATGGCAGGAAACATACAAACATAATGAGTAGACCTAACAAACACTAACTGAACAGACTGGGGCTTGTAAAAACAGGATAACGAGGGACAGACAGATGCGAGGAATCACCTAATTAGAAAGAGGACACATGGGGAGGAAAAAACACAACAAAACAGACCATAAACGTGACATTATAGCCCCCCCTCCTTGCCCAATCATTGGAAGCAAGTGTTTCTCCCCTTGTTTGACACATCTCAAGTCCTCGCACCATGAACAACAAACACCACAGAGGGAGGCATACGTGGAATTTTGGGAGGACGCTCGGGAGGAGGACGACGCACAGAGTCCTAGGTGGAGATGAAGAAGGGAGGAGCCAGGGAGATGACAGGAGAGACCAGGGCGGATCAGACGGAGGAAGAAGCCAGGGAGATGACAGGAGGGACTTGGAGCAGGAGGAGCCAGGTGGGACCCAGGCTACAGCCATGATGAAGACCCACAGTGGAGCCATGGAGGAGGAAGGGCTGACGACTCCAGAGGGCCAACCAATGGCGGAGGGTCGATGCCGACCAAGGCGGAGCCGGTGGGACGAGGGAGCCCGGTGGAGCTGGTGGATCGACGGGTAACGGTGGAGACAAGGAAGCTAGGAGCTGAGGTCGGAGCCGCTGTGTCTACGGGCCAAGATGGAGTCCGGGCCTCGGAGGCTGGAGGCGGAGGTGAGGGATACTCCTGCCACGGGGATGATGGAGGATGAGGGCGAGCAAAGGGGCTACCAGATGACAGCAGTGGAGGAGGCAGGAGCGGGCGGGTGAGTGGTTTATCATGAGCCTCCTGACCCTCAGGGCTGTCCACCGGAATTAGAGCCTGGCTGTACTCTGGGACTGAGTTTCTCTCTCAGCTGGACGTGACCAACGGGGACAAAGTAGAGAGGAGAGGGGGGGCAAGTCGGTCTCCAGATCTGTTTCCTAGTCAATTAGGTCCCCCTTAGTCCAACTGTCCCAGATGTATGATCAGCTCACCCTCAGTTGCGGTGCAGGGGGCGGAACTCCACTCCGCACTCACACCGTCCACAGCTTGCTCCCCCGCGGCAGGCACGGTTGTCGGCTCTCGCACCTGGTCTGACAGGTTGAGCTCTGCCTCCAGGTCGATCCTCCACTCAATCACTCGGCGTTGCACTGGCTTGTTGAGTGCGGCGGGAATGGGCTCTCCTTCATTGGTGGGCTCAGGCTTTAGCTCCTCACAGCGGGGAGATGGTGGGCTGGACTCTGGAGTGGATCTGGCAAGACCATCCATGGGGCTGATGGTGAATGGCGATCCGTTTCTCACCAAAGTCCACTTCACGAAGCCGGAAAAATCCTCTAGAGGACCATCTTCAGACGACGGCACTCTGCACGCAGTGCTCAAACTTGCATCATAGAACGAGCAGAGCACGTCGTCTGGGTAGCTGCTGGTGTTAGCGAACATCAGGAACAGTCTTGTATGTTCCTCGAAAGATCTGTCCCCCTGCTCCAGCAGGAGTAGAAAGAATTTGGGAACGAACCAATAGGTGACAGTTATGGTGTTGTCACTAGGCTGTGAGTGTTTGTTAACATGTTGCTAATCAGTTGATATGGTGTTTTAGGTGGTTGATGGGTCATCACTAAATGATTATTATGGTGTTTTGGTTAGTTACTAGGGCATTGCTAAGCTGTTGCTAAGGTGTTATATTGCAGTTATAACAATTTATGAAGAATGTGCAATGTATAATAATCCTTAATTACATACATATTTGTGATAAACAATGACAATTAGTTAAATATAATGCAGTGTTATATAACACCTTGTTAGGCTGTTTGCAAGTGGTTAGTGATTAATATGCATTTGCGGTTGAATTTAAACTTTCATTAGTTTATCAGTTGCAACAAGTCTGCATTTATTATTGTGTTGTAGAAAATCTGCTTGGCTTTTTGTGACCTGGCCAACCACGAAGAAAACCCTTCTAGCCGTGCCGCGACATGTGTGACTTTGTAGTGATGGGGTGAGTGCAGGCATGTAAGTGAAGTGAAATGTGTTTGAGTACGTGTGAACATGTGGCAAAGAGGCAAACGTGGGCCACACACACTGCTGGTCCTGTGCACTACAGCCATCAAACAAGCCAGCTATTCTTGGACATACTTGATACTGCGAGCAGGACCTGGTCTCCAGGCAGAGCTCTGCAGATTCATATTAGTTCTGACCAAGCAGCCATGCCGTAAATTCCTCACATTTGGCTTTTACTATTTTTTATCATCACATTTCTGACATTGTTGTTTATGAATTAAACTAATGCATTTCAAGAATAGCTATTGCATTAGACCTATTAAAGGACAATTCCATCATGGTTTATGGCAAAAAAATAAAAATAAATAAATAAAAAAAAAAAATATATATATATATATATATATATTGAGTATGAAGTTGTGGTCAGGGACTTATAGTGACAGAGATATTTTCTTACTCAGTATTTTCGGTATTTTTGTCTTGTTTTGCAGGACAAATATCTAAACAATATCTAAACAAGTCATATATTTACTTGAGAAGCTCAATGACTCATTAATTCTTGTTTTCTGAAAAATGTATCAAAATTAAGCCAATGTATAATTTAAAAAGAAACAATATCTGGGTCATTTTACGGAAATGTCCATTTCCAATTACATTGTGAACCAAATGAGTGATTTTACAGAAATATTACACTTAAAAACACTTTAGTTTTACAATTTCTTCATATTTTAAAACAAAACAATGTTATTTGAACAATTACACCACCTTGAGCCATTAATGTGGGTGTGGAAAAAAACGGCTCGATAGTGCCACCTATTCACATTCAACGAAGTGCCCCTTGAGCTATGTTTCACGTACACACACGAAAATTGGTACACGCGTGTAACACACCAATACCTACAAAAAAGTATCTTGGAGCAACATCTAAAACCCAACAGGAAGTCAGTTATTTTTTTTATTTTCTTAGCAAATTTTGTGTCATTTTTGGCATTTTCAGACATTGTATTTTAACTAACTCCTCCTAGAGATTTAATCTAATGAACACCAAATTTAGTAAGTGTAATATAAAGCTCTTTGTGATGTTAAATTGTGAAGATCTTGAGTTTTTGTTGAAAGGCGTGTCCGTGGCGGTCTGGCAAATTTCGATGTTTCGCCATGAAACAAGGAGTTGTTATAACTCAGGCATGCAATGTCTAATCTACCCCAAACTTCACATGTTTGATAAGACTCCTTATCTGAAGACACCTACATGCCCATATTCAGTTATAGTCATAGCGCCACCTGCTGGCCACAGGAAGTGACATGTTTTACTCTGTAACAAACTCCTCCTAGGGATTTAATTATATTTGGTCCGTCTACTCTAAAGGCCTTTGCAAATTGCGAAAATCTTGATTTTTCGTTAGAAGGTGTGTTCATGGCATAGAATTCCAAGCACCACAAAACTGCTCGTTCCCACAGCCATGTACAGATCAAAAGTGCTTTATTTTAAGGTTTTTCTACCATTTGAAGCATAGTAATGTATTCATAACTATCAAATATATGATGTAAATGGCATAAAAAAGCAAAATACTGAATAAATAATATAAAATATATAATAAAAGCAATGGTCCCCTGGAGTTGTGTCACTGGTGTTACCATTTAACAAAAATCATGTATTTTGAAATAAAAAACACACTAATGACATCACTTTCTTCTTCCTATTTCCTAAAGGTCTATGAAAAAGGCGCATGTTAAGTCTACTGTCTCTTTTCAGTTATTAGAAATTTTCTCATGATTTCATATGCTTTTATTTGAAGTCACTGGTATGACCTACTTTATTGTTAGGCAATTTTGTAAATAAATAAATAAAAAATCTCCAGTGTTTCTTGCATTTTCATTATTTATTTTTTTCTGTAACTCTGACTACATGTGCTGGAAAAAAAAAAAAAAAAAAAAAAAAAAAAAAAAGAATAATTATGTATTCATAAAGTCAAAAAGTAATCTAATAATGTGGTCTAAGTTTAAGTATTAGAAAAAGACATTTTAACGACATTTTAAAGAAATAAATATTGCCATACCAAAAGTAGACATTTCTATAGAATGTGCATCTCCATGCATTTCTGACGCCATCTGCCAGTGGAGTCAGAAAATAATAAAACTGTAATATTTGTACAATAAGCATAAACTCACTTAATTTTGATAATATATCAAGTCTTCTTCTCTGAAAATGTAAGTATTTTTGCTTCTCAGGTAAAATCATCTTGACATAAGCATTTTTAAATCAACTGTACTGGAAAACAAGACAAGAAATATTGAGCAAGAATTATTTATTGATATATTTTTTTCCTTCAGTTTTGTGGTTTATGTTGCCATGGCAGTGGATAAAATTAGATGTTGCCCTAACTTGACACAGAAAATTGACACTTGCATCCCATTCACTTTTCCTGTTGTAACCCACACTTTTGGAAGGACGAGTTAAAAATTAATTTTTGGTAATCAACATTATGCAACAAATGTTGCAAACTGAGCTTTAACTGTATTGATCCTGGAATATTTCTTTAACATCATCATCATAGAATTACGAACAATTTTATTCACATAAATAAAGCTTAGGACTAAAATTCCCATTTATTGTAATTTCATTAAAAAGAGCTAACAGTACAATCTTTGGTTTTACCTTTCATGTTGTCAGTTTGGAACAACATAAAGGTGAATAAATGATGACAGAATTTTCATTTTCGCTGAAATATTCTTAATCTCACATATTTTTAAGTAGATGTTATGGTAATATTCTCTAAAATTCCCTGAGGTTGAAGTCTTTTGGCTCTTGGAGAAAAAACATTACACATCAAACATTTGGGGGGATTGGGGAAAAAAAAAGAGAGGTTCGGAACAAAGCCATTTTCTTTTCTTGTTCTAAATGCATGCACATGTATTTAATATATTTGATTACATTAGCATTTTCTCCTACACTTCTTGTTGTGGGCCAGAGCCCACCAGCCAGATCTTAACCTCTGGCGATTGTAACGTGCAAAGCAGAACTTGGAAGGTTGCTGGCATTCTTCTGCATGTTCACAAGACCATATCACACTCACACTCTCACTGAATTACACACACAAACACACAAAAATTCTGTTGGAAAACCAAATCATTGTAGGCGTACTCTAAATGCCAAGGCTCAAAAAGCTACATCAGTATTTTTTATTGTTTTCCTTTAAAACGAGCCAATTTTTAATTGAGAAAATTGTACTTAGCAATAGTAAAAGACATGTTTTCAGATATTAAATCTTGAACCAAATTGGAAAATTCCTGTTAAACATATAAGACCTACTAAATTTGGTTAGATTTATGGTTTAAGTCTTAATACGATTCAACGTGTCTCAATAGCATGCATTTAGATATGTAACATGCAGTTCAAATAAGTTCCCAGTATTTGGTGTCTGCTCAGAGTATTGACTCAATTGTATTGAAATCAATAGTGAGTTGCATATATCATAAAAACCGCTTTTCGAATGAGTTGTTGCCAATGTAGAATTTCAAATCAGTTTCATGATGGTTGCAGGCTCAGAATGTAGCCCGCTATGTCAGCAAAGACAATAAAAACAGCTCACTGGTTTTGGAACAGAGCCATAGCCAGCTTTTGGCCATGGCTGTCCAACTTTCATGTAGCCACGGACAATTAATCCTATTTAAGCATCTATTTAAACTTCTCATTTGTCACCAGACTTTCCAAACTGAATTTAGTCTAATTGGAACTGACATAAACAAGCGGTTTTTAAACTGATATGCATTAAATTATGCAAAATCACAAGTACGCCTGAACTTAAGATAAGTTTCTCAATAGGATTTTCAAACCCAGAAGGACTTTTGGAGGAAATGGCCTAAGTGATGTTTAATGTGTTTGAAAAACACATTATCTTGGCAAATGCAGTTCGAGCCCAGTTGCTATCCACTGAGAAATCCTAACTGTTCTCACAGTTGCATATATTCACACTGCTAAAGTCTTTAACGTGCTGTCAAAGTTGGAAATGATGGGGCATTTTTTCTGGCAAATCTGTGAAATTGCTTAATGATCACATTTTAATGTTTGTTGTCAGTGTAAAATATTATTTAAAGCCGTATTTTGGTTAGGAACTGTACAGATTTCCCTTGGAAGAAAAACTAGCATAACTGGAACTGGGTAAAAGACAGGAATCAAAAGGACGGAAGGAAGGAATTTGACATAGTCCAGAGAATATGTTATCCTGAACATGATCCCTGCACTCTTTGAGGTGAAAATATGTTTGAAACTCATAGACATTCACGAGAGGGGAAATACTTTTCACTACACGTCTTCTTCAGCCGAGAAAACATCTCAAACCAGCGTTGACGGATAGCTACGATTTAGTAATGCAAACTTTACGTGTTGCGTGACTAGCGTGATGACTTAAATGTGTAAACAAGCCAGAGTGTCTTGTTGACGTCCACACACTAGCACACCAGCGATGTGCTGAAATAAAGTTTCCTCGGCCTCACAGAGGGGGTTACACAAAATTAGCATTAGCGTCATTTGTTGAAGACAAATGGTCAAGTTTTACTTTGCATTTTTTTTGTGAAGACAGCAAGAGTTAATCAATGTCCATCTTGCCCTTTCAGAGTTAATCACGGAAAAGACAATATACAGCTTCGGGGAATGCAGCAATGCAGACTTTTCATTTTGAATGAGTATTTTTCAGCCATGAAAACATCTCAAACTAGCACTGACTGTTAGCTCCGATTTAGCAATGCTAACTTTACATGTTGCACGACAAACATGACGACCTAAATCGTTAAAAACTAGAGTGTCTTGTTGATGTCCACACTAGCAATGTGCTGGAAAAATGTTTACATAGCCTCATGAATGGTGTTACACAGCGTTAGCATTAGCATAATGTCTAATGTCTAATGTCTAATTAGTCCTAATGTCTAAATAGCCCTAAATGTCTCAGATTAGTGTTGACGGATAGCTACAAACTAGCAATGCTAACTTGCTACTGTTGTGCGACTGTTGGGACAAAATGTGCATAAACAAACTCACAGTTTTGAAAAAAGTGGTTGAATTTTACCTTTTACTTTGCTAACTTTGTGTTGCACAACTATAATGATGACTTGTATGTGTAAACAAACCCTAGTGTCTTTTTGACGCCTGCACTAGCACACAACATTAGCATTAGCATTATTTGTTGACATACAGTAAACTAGAACGTAAAACTTGACCATTTGTCTTCAAGACAGCATGGGTTGATTCATGCACATTTAGCTTCCAGCAAACATAATTTTTCATGCATGTCTTCTTTAGCCATGAAAAAATCTTAAACTAGCATTGACAGATTTTCCAAACTAACTATGATTTAGCATTGCTAAATGTTAAACGCAAAGTGTGACTAACACAGTGACTTAAATGTGTAAAACAAACCCAAGTGCCCTGTTGACATCTGCACTAGCGCACTACTGATATACTGAAATAACATTTCCACAACAGTGGGGATTATACATTATTAGCATGAACATCATTTGTCGACATAATAAAGGAAAATAAAACTTGACTGTTTGTCTTCAAGATGGTGAGAGTTTTGGCTTTCAGAGTTAAATGCAAAAAAGACAATACACGGCTTCCAGCAAACTTAATTTTTCATGAATGTCTTCTAGCCATGAAAACATCTCAAACTAGCATTGATGGATTAGCAATGCTAACTTTACGTGTTGCCTGACTAATGTGATGTCTTAAATGTGTAAACAAACCATAGTTTCTTGTTGACGTCTGCACTAGTGACACGCTGAAATAAAATTTCCATGGCCACATGGATAGGAGTTACTCAACATTAGAGTCATTTGTCGACGTAAAAATGGAAAGTAAAACGTGCCGATTTGTCTTCAAGACGGTGAGAGTTCATTTACGCACGCTAAACGTGGAAAAGACAATATACAGCTTACACCAAAATTAATTTATTGCTTGTTTTTTTTAGCCATGAAAACATCTCAAACTAGCACTGACGAATTAGCAATGCTAACTATACGTGTCGCCTGACTAATGTGATGTCTCAAATGTGTAAATAAACCTGAGTGTCTTGTTGACATCTGCACTAGCACACTACCGATGTGCTGAAATACAATTTTCAAAACAGCGGGGATTACATAACATTAGCATTAGCATCATTAGTCGACATAAAAATGGAAAATAAAACTCGATCATTTGTCTTAGAAATAACAGGAGTTTATGTATGCACATTTCGTCCTTCAGAGTTTAAAACGGATAAGACAATATACAGCTTTCAGGAAAGCAGCAATGCAAACTTTACATGTTGCGTGACTCATAGACTCTCTTGAATTGGGAAATACTTTTGAATGAATGTCTTCTTCAGCCATGAAAACATCTCAAACTAGCGTTGACAGATAGCTACAATTTAGCTATGCTAACTTTACATGTTGCACAGCTAACATATGCAAACAAACCAGTGTCTTCGAGCCGTTTGTCTACATAAAAATAAAAGGTAAAACACAAGGATTTGTCTTTAAGACATTGAGAGTTAATTTCCGTGTGTTTCGGCCTTCAGAGTTAAATGCGGAAAATACAATACACAGCTTCCAGCAAACTTAAGTTCCCTTGCATGTCTTATTTAGCAATCAAGACATCTCAAACTAGCATTGACAGATTAACAATGCTAACCATACGTGTTGCCTAACTAATGTGATGTCTTAAATGTGTAAACAAACCTGAGTGTCTTGTTGACATCTGCACTAGCACACTACCGATGTGCTGAAATACAATTTCCACAACAGTGGGGATTACACATCATTAGCGTCATTTGTTGACATAAAAATGGAAAATAAAACTCGACCATTTGTTTTCGAAATGATGAGAATTAATTTATGCACATTTCTTCCGAGTTTAACACGGATTAAGACAATATACAGATTTCAGGAATGCAGCAATGCAAACTTTACATGTTGCGCGACTCATAGACTCTCGAGTTGGGAAAACATCTCAAACTAGCATTGAGAGTTAGCTACAATTTAGCAGTGCTAACTTTACATGTTACAGAGCTAACATATACAAACAAACCAGTGTCTTGTTGACGTCTGCACTAACGACATGCTGAAATAAAATTACCACAGCCACACGGATAGGAGTTACTCAACATTAGAGTCATTTGTCAACATAAAATGGAAAATTAAACACGGCAATTTGTCTTCAAGACAATGAGAGTATTTCCGTGTGAGTTTCGGCCTTTAGAGTTAAATGCGAAAAAAGACAATACACAGCTTATAGCAAACGTAATTTTTCATGCATGTCTTCTTTAGCCATGAAAACATCTCAAACTAGCATTGACGGATTAGCAATGCTAACTTTACGTGTTGACAAATGTGATGTCTTAAATGTGTAAATAAACCTGAATGTCTTGTTGACATTTGCACTAGCATACTACCGATGTGCTGAAATACAATTTCCACAACAGTGGGGATTACACATCATTTGCATTAGCATCAATAGTCGACATAAAAATGGAAAATAAAAGTCGAAAATTTATCTTCAAAATGACAAAAGTTAATTTATGCATGCTTTTTAACACGGATAAGACAATAAATTATATGTTGCGCAACTCTTAGATTCCTTTGAGATGAGAAATAGTTTTCAATGAATGTCTTCTTCAGCCGTGAAAACATCTTAAACTAGCGCTGATGGATAGCTGCAATTTAGCAATGCTAACTTTACGTGTTGCATGACTAACGTGTGTAAACAAACCATAGTGTCTAGTTGATGTCTGCACTAGCTATGTGCTGAAATAAAATTTCCACAGGCTCACGGATGGGAGTTACTCAACATTAGAGTCATTTGTCGACATAAAAAATGGAAAGTAAAACGCGACCGTTTGTCTTCAAGATGGCGAGAGTTAATTCACGTGCGTTTCGGCCTTCAGAGTTAAACGCGGAAAAGACAATATACAGCTGCCGGGAATGCTGGGAAGCTGCGAGATGAATATATCACCGCTCTCCCAGAATCATTCGGTGCTTGAGAGCCGTTTGATCTTTCAATGAACAAGCAGGGCCGAAAAAAAGATCCCAAAGCCCAACGTCATTAAATCTTTGGCGGTTTATTTGTGTAAGCGCTGAAGCTCGAGGAGCGCTGGGGTTGTAGGGGTGGTCTACAGCCCATTTGTTCCTGCTCAGCATTACCGGTGCTGGAATCCATTTCTAGTCTAGAGCGGTGGATGAGGGGGGTCGAAGGGGCCCTCTGAAGGCTTTGGAGGCAATGGCTTGGGACCCCTCTGGGTTACTGAGAGGGAACATTTGGATGCAGCTGTTTTTCAGTGGTCTAAATGGAGACGTTGTGCTGCCGCCCGTGTCTCGGGCTTTCACTTCGCCGGAGAGCCGTGTTTCAATAACACGAGTGATATCCCTGCAAGCTGCCGGAGACCTAGACTGGAATTCGTCTTACACTTGAGCACAAGTCAATCTGAAGTGTCAAAACCGGTCTTAATTTAAGACCCAAGAGCCCTCTGCTAATGATTCAGCTATGCTTACCACTCAATTATCTTCCTGATGATTTTTCAACACCTAAATCTCCCGTGAGAAAAGCTCAGGGAATTATTTTCCCAAGCATTTGTACGGTTTCTTTCTTTTTTTTTTTTTTTTGGACCACTGCTTTCCAATATCACCCTGAAAAGTGTCGCACTGCAAAACAACAATAATGGCAACAAAATCGATTATAAGAAAATCTTAAAAATAAATAAATAAGTGTAAGATAATTAGAATTGTTTTAGAATTATTCTCTTAAATTAAATGATTCATTATTATCAACCCACAATTATTTTATTATATTTTGTGGCTCTCCTACCTTAGTTCCTTTTCCTTCTTAACTGATTTCCGGGTCAGGTCAACCCCTTCTCTTAAAGAACTGGTCAAGGAAGGAAAGCACTGCCAAGGGGAAATTGTTGGGAATGTGAGTCTGTATGAATTCAAATAGGCTTGAAATAGTTTTAGACAGCTTTGACCTCAACAAATATGATGGAAACGAGTTCCTTCTGTAGAGACAATGTGGAACAGGGATAGATGGCGTTCCAAGAACAGTATTACAAAATCGTAGACAAGTTGTACTGGACGAGTTGCTCTGAACAGTCAATAATCTAAAACACCATATCAAAACCCATTCATTTCCAGCGAAGGACCTCCAGCGAGGTATTCAGCTGCCCCGATATGCTATGAGCTGAATTATGCAGCAGTTTCGAAGGTCATGTTTTGAATTTTTCTGAAGGTCCTGAGCCAAAAGTGATTGGAGAAAGAATCTGCAAATACTTTTAAGCAGCTGAAATACGACTTGGACTGTAGGGAATATGTTACAAATAATTATCCACCCAAGGCCTACTGGACGATATTATCAGAGACATTTTGAACCAGGAGGTTGTACATTCTCTGACAAATAGGGACGTTCAGCTGCTTTCTGTTATTAATTACACAGTTCTTTATCTCTCTGCTTACTTCTCAAGATATCTCCAACTAGATGTCTTATAATGTTCAGGAATGTTCTGCCTTGTGAAATGAGATAACCTTTGTTAAACTCTAAACAAATATCAATCTCAATTGTATGTGGCGCCGCCAGTGTGTTCATTATCAGGGGAGAATATTTTTCTTGCCAATACAAAACATTGCCAATGTTTTTAATTATCACTACTTTATTATTTTTTGCTTTGCTTTTATTTTACTGCATTTCAAAACATAATATCTTACTTTTAGATGTGATTACATTTCATTAAAAATGACATGACATGATAGCAATGTCCTATTCATATCCATATCATTCTTTTGGACAATTCTTTTTGATGTACCATTGAATTGGTTCACATTGAAAGCACTGAAATTTAAAAATCAAAATGAACTTCAAAATAAGCTACAAACTGGGAATAATATGATTGTATGAGCTCAAATGTTTGCCTTCAAAAAGTTACAAAGGCCAAATTTGACTATTGCTTATTGCATTTTTGGATGGAGGAAAAAAGTCAATTGTGAGAACTGTAAGAACAGAATTCTGAGGGAAAAAGTGAGAATTGCAAGATGAAAACTTACAATTGTGACATAAACTCAAAATTCTACGAAAAGGTTCAAACTTTGAACTCAGAATTAAAAAAAAAAAAAAAAAAAAAAAATCAGAATTACAAGATGTAAATTTGCAATTTTGACAGACTCGCAGTTCTGAGAAAAAACGTTAACGATGTAAACTTAGAATGAATTCTGAGGGAAAAAAGATAAATGTGATTTTTTTTTTTTAAAGTGATTTATGAGATGTAAACTTACAATTGTGACATACACTCGAAATTCTGAGAAATAATTCAAACTGTGAAATGTAAGCTCAGAATTTTGAAAAAAAGTCAGAATTGCGAGATGTAAACTTCTGAGTGTGACATAAACTCACAGTTCTTAGAAAACGATATAATTTAAAACTTTAAACTTGCAATTATGACATGAACTTGCAGATCTGAGAAAAAGCCAGAAGTGCGAAATGTAAACTTACAATAACCTCAAAATTGTAAAAAAAAAAGGTTCAAACTTTGAAATGGTCGCTCAGAATTTTGAAAAAAAAAGTCAGTATTGCGAGATGTAAACCTGTAAGCATGACATAAACTCGCAATTCTTAGAAAAAAGGCAGATTTGCAAAATGTAAACTTGTGATCGCACCATATAAACTTGCAATTCTGAGGGGAAAAAAGTCTGAATTTTGTGATGTAAACTGAATTCTGAGAACAAAATGCTAAATGTCAACTCAGAATTTAAAAAGGCAGAATTATGAGATGTAAACTTGCAATTATGACATGATATAAAATGAAAAATGAAAATGATATAAAAGGCAGAACTGCAAAATGTAAACTCACAATTGCGACATTGAATTTCGTGATGTAAACTCTGAATTCTCAGAAAATGCAACTGGAAGATGTAAACTTGCAAATGCAACATAAACACAATTCTAAGAAAAAAGTCAGAACTGCAAAATGTAAATTTGCAATTGTGACATATAAGCTTGCAATTCTGCAAAAAAATGGTTGAAATTGCAAAATGTAAGCTCAGAATTGTGAGAATAAAGTAAATATTACAGCATTTTGAGGAGAAAAACTGTCAGAATTGTGAGATACTTACAATCACGACATAAACTTGCAATTCTGAGAAAAGGTCCAAACTGTGGAATGTAAGCTCAGAATTTTTTAAAAAGTCAGAATTACAAAGTGTAAACTTGCGATTGTGGTACATACACTTGCGGTTCTGAGAAAACTAAATTCTAAGAAAAAATTGTAAATGTAAGCTCAGATTTTTGGGAAAAAAAAAAACTTGCAAGTGCAACATAAACTCACAATTGTAAGAAAAAGTCAGACTTGTCAAACTTGCAGTTGTGACAGTTTTGAAATTGTGAGTGAGTTCAAATTGCAAAATGTAAGCTCAGAATTCTGAGAAAAGAAGTCAAAATTGTCAAATTGTCAAATTTAACTCACATTTGTGAAATAAACTTACAGTTCTAAAAAAGTCAGAATAGCAAAATGTAAGCTCAGAATTTTAAGAAACAGGTCAGAATTGTTCGCAATTGCGACACACAAATGCAACCTCAGAATTTTGGGATGTAAACTCTGAATTGCAAGAAAAAAGTCATAATATAGCCAGACCTATTTGAGCTCTATCCTGCCTATTACTACATCTTCAGAAGCCTGTTTTTTAGAATGCAATAGGATGCAGCATATCAAATTGCAATAACTAAATATTTTGATCAGCACTTTTGCATTTGATACCAAAGTACATAAAAATTAAATACTTTTGTATGTTTTAAATAAAATGTAAATATTTAAAATTAAAAGGCATCTGTACTGTAACTCAAGTCTATGATTTATACATTTCATCTACCAAAGCTAGTAATTCCCTTCCGAACCAAGGGAAAGTAATACATAACCTTGATTTTCTAAAACCATGAGGAATTTTTATTGAAGATATCAGTTTCACTGTAAACGTACTGTATGGAATTTTTTTTTTTTTTTTCTTGAAGGGGACGTAAACAGCATTTCAGAAGACAATGAAAACCCTTTGTCAACAGCGGATAGTTTTCCTATGAGACGAGGATGAGTAAATAATGACATAATACTGACATAATTTCCATTTTTAGGTGAACTACTTTTTCAAGGCACTGTGTCATTGTGTTCCTGTCATATCCCACAGTCCTCCAGCTCCCCCTCTCTCTCACTCGTCTTTCTACCTCAGATTTCTTCCTCTTCTCTCTCTATCGCTCGCTCCCACTCCACGTTCGCATGTGGAGCTGATTAATGAAATTAATATAGTGCTGTGCTCCGGTTTGGAGATTTCTGGCAGGGCCGCGGTCTGTTTGTTTCCAGACGTCGATCCCCTAGTGTCCACTTTAAACTGAAGTTCTGCGTGTTGTAGAACAGAATTCAATGTGCTGGTGAAATACATCTCTGAAAATTTGACTGCAGCCCTGAGCTCGATTCAGGCAGCGGAGAGCCAGATGCAGTTAAAACAAGTGACCTTTCGGTGTCAATGACATTTGTTGGTTATTTGTTAGTTAGCGGATTGCTTTTTTATCCAAAGGGAATTACAGTACACTTGTTACGTGGACAGTCTGCCCGGAGCGAGCTGGGGTTAACGGTTTTGCTTGAGGGAACCATGGTGCGGACACAATTCGGAAGCTATCCCAGTGTCACTGACGAGTTAAACGGGGCTCTGTTTTAAAGGAACACCCAAAATCAGAAATTCGGCCATTACTCACTCTCGCTCACATGTCGTTCCAAACCAATATGAGTTTATTTCTTCCATGGAACTTGAAAAGTGGATTTTCAGTCTGATCCGTAAACTGGAATGTTACAGTTTGACACGGATTGTTTCCGTTTCAGAATTTTGATTTGCACTCAGTGAAGAGTTCAACTTGAAATCAAAACTAATTCTATTAAGGAAGAAAATAACTGTTGCCAAATATGTTTCGGGAGTTGCTAGTCCAACTGAAACTCACATTCTGGTAGCGCCGGCTTTTCACATCCAATCAGTTCCTATTGGACAAGAAGCCCACCCGTTTTCTTCTTGATGAATATTCTGATTCAGTCTTTCTGCATGGCTTGTACAGTAATAAACTGCATTTAATTCTGCCTATTGTTTCATGCAAAATGCTTTTATTTAGAAAGCATTCTTTACATTGTTCAAAACTAAGAGTAAAGACATATAATACCCCGTTTTCACAGACTTAAGGCTAGTAGACTAAAATGCATGTTTGAGCTGTCTCAACTAAAAATATCTTGATTTGACATTTCTTAAAATATGTCAGTGTCATTGTTCTGTCTCAAGATGCACACCTGTAACATTTTCTTCGGAGGCATTTTTATAAAAGCTGTGTAAATAAATGTAACTAAGGTTTAGTCCTGGCTTAACCTAAGCCCTGTCTGTGAAACCAGGCTGTAATGTGTTTCTATGTCAAATAAATGCTGTTCTTTTGATCCTTTGTATTTGTCAAAGAATAAAAAAAAAGAAAGAATAAAAAATGCATCAAAGTTATAATTATAATTATAATAATTGTGATATTTGTGCATTTGTGATAATAAATCGTTATTTATTTTTTTATTTTATTTTTTTTACAGTGAGCACTAAATATTAAAATGCAGGTTCATGTGGCACTGACATGAAAGCCTGTTTCTGCCACTGAATGAAAAATAAAGTAGTAATTGCGACTGTTTATCTCACACTTCTGACTGTTTTTCTCACAATTCCGATTTTTTTTTCTCACAATTGTGAGATATAAACTCACAATTCAAAATTGCATGTTTATATTTTACAATTCTGAGAATTGCGAGAAAAATGTCTGAATTGCGACTTTTTTGCTTATTGTTTTTATCTTGCAATTCTGACTTTATTTCTCACTATTGCAAGTTTATATCACACAATTCTGAGAAATTGCATAATTGCGACTTTTTTGGCATATTTTTTTTTTTTCGCAATTCTTTTACTCACAATTGTCAGTTTATATCACGCAATTCTGAGAAAAAAAGTCAGATTTGCGAGATATACAGTAACTCGCAATTACGAGAAATAAAGTTAGAATTGCTACTTTTTTGTGTATTGTTTTATCTCACAATTCTGACTTTATTTCTTGCAATTGCAAGTTTATGACACAATTCTGATTTTATAACTCGCAATTGTGAATTAATATCATGCAATTCTGAGAAAAAGTCAGATTTGCTAGACATAAACTCAGAATTGCAACTTTTTTGCATATTGTTTTTATCTTGCAATTCTGACTTTATTTCTGACAATTGTGAGTTTTTATCACAGTTCTGACTTATAACTCATAATTGCAGGTTTATATCACATAATTCTGACTTATACCTCACAATTGTTTATATCACATAATTCTGAGAAAAAAGTCCGATTCGTGAGATATAAACTCACAATTGTGAGAAATAAATGTTTTTGCGTATTGTTTTTCTCTCACAATTCTGACTTTATTTCTCGCAACTGCAAGTTTATATCACAATTCTTACTTATAACTTGCAATTGCAAGTTTATATCACGCAATTCTGAGAAAAAAAGTCAGATTTGTGAGATATAAACTCACAACTGGGAGAAGAAGTCAGAATTGCTACTTTTTTGCGCATTGTTCTTATCTTACAATTCTGACTTTATCTCTCGCAAATGTGAGTTTATATCACACAATTCTGACTTATAACTCGCAATTGGGAGTTTATATCAAGCAATTCTGAGAAAAAAAGTCAGATTCGTGAGATACAAACCGGCAATTGCGAGAAAAAGTCAGAATTGCAAATCTTGCAGTTGTGAGTTTGTATCACACAATTCTGATTTTATAAGTCACAATTGGGAGTTTATATCACACATTTTTGAGAGAAATGAATTGCATCTTTTTTACATATTGTTTTTATCTTGCAATTCTGACGTTATTTCTCACAATTGTGAGTTTGTATCACACAATTCTAAAAATAAAAAAAAAGCTGAATTGTGATAAAAAAAAAGGTCAGAATTGGGAGATACAAACTCCCCTTTGTGAGAAAAAAAGTCAGAACTGCAAGTTACAAACTTGCATTTGTAAGAAAACAAAAGGTCAGAATTGCGACCTTTTTGCGAATGTTTTTTATCTCACAAAAGATTGTCTTTTTATTCTGAGGGGGGGAAAGATAATTGTGAGATAAAAAGCCACTTTTTTTTTACTTTTTTATTCGGTGGTGGAAACGGGCTTCCACACACTAAAGACTGGAGTAATGATGTTGAAAATCCAGCTTTGCGTCACAGGAATAAATAGTTTTAAATTATTTCAAATATTTTAACAATTATTTTTTTATCTTATGAACCATAGCAGAAAAATACTTAATTTCCCGGAATGATCTAATTTGCTACATACCGTAACAAATAGCTGTATTAGTTAGTGCAGATGTGGTGCACATTTTGTGATGCATATGGCAAAAACTGTTTTGATTATAATGCCATTATAAAAAAAAAAAAAAAAACAATGTTGAAGATTTGAGATATTTCTAATCAGGGGTAAAAACAAACTGTACAATCACAATGGGGAAACATGTGCATAATTAGTCAGAATTAATGACAGTCATTTATGTTTTGTTGCAAAGTTTGCATTGAACTATTGACATTCCTGTTGTGTGACGGTGTTGAAATGTGCTGTAGTTCCTATATTAATCTCATTCGTGAATTGAAAGGAAACCCATTTTTAAAATCTGATTGCTGTAACCCAAATGCTGCAGATGTCAGTAGTCATTTTTGTTTGTTTGTGTTGAAATATTAGCACGTGAAAAAGTCATTATCGCTCATATACTCTACCAGTATAATCAAAATAAAACAAGACCCGCATTTGAGTCTCGATTCCTCACAAAATCCTTGCTTTGTGCACATCTTTTGAAAGTGCGGGCATAAACACTGTCAAACTACTTAATTAAACATTTGCATCTTTAAAAGAAGAGCCATCTAAATAAATCTGAAGTGAATTTCAGAACGATAGGCTGGACCTTTGTCACAGAATTCGAGCCTAATTATCGCAAGCCTCCACCCCCTCTAAATATTAGGATCTGAGCAATCAATCACGAAACGCTTATTAGCCTAGAGCCCATCCTGCCTTTATTCTTTTGCAATTGCGTGGAATTTCTGCTGGAAGAGCTCGCCGCAGCATTCACGTCCCGGACAGAATTGTTTGCAGTGAGTTTCCCACACCACAAAATGCTGCAAGATGTTGGAAATGTCATCACCTTTTCAAGTTCCTCTCCCACAACCTACTTTTTCAAGCAGCCTCCCATGTGTAACTAATTAGTTGCAAAACTTGGGCTAATTTTATTTTACCCAATTGGTGTCCGAAGCTTCTTTTTTTCCGCATCATGCTATAAAGTTGCCATGTCCTGTGTAGATTTGTCAAAGTTTCACCGCGAACTGTGCATTCGCTTCAACTGTAGGAGAAAGAAAACGGCTTTTTAGCTTCTATAACCAGCCCATTTTTCAAGTCCCGGTAGGGGAAACATGCAAACATCTGAGCTTTAACCAGATTTGAGGAAGTGGTTCTTTAAGAAAAGAGCTGTCGAGGGCCTCAGGTAAGGCTTTTGCTGTACTTCCATTAGTGCTGATCTTGCACTAACACCTTATTCCTCTTTATCTGTCAGAACAGCCAGATGTTGGATGCCACTGCGCAGCAGGAACGGAGAGCTCGCTTTGCGTCTGTTCAGCAACATGTTTGACAGGGTGAATACAACCTGCCAAGTGTCCTGAAACTGCCTAGTAATTGGTAAAGCTCCAACACTGTATGAAGCCGTCAATTCATTCATCATCTCGTAGTTCCCTGTGTAAGTATTTCAAAACCAAAACAGCCCCTGTGGACGGAGAACATGTGCTGTTTACTAAAAAGTGGTTGCAATGTAAAATGTTAGTCAACATTCAAGGTAGGTTTGGGCATTTTGTTACACCACTGAAATGACTAACTTATACCAGCATGACTAAGTTCAAAACAAAGCTGGTAAGTTATTAGATATGTAGTTGTTTTTATTCATGTTGGTATCATATGTTTTTTTTTTTTATAATAGTTTAAACTTAGTGACTCTGAAAATGTCATGTGGTGTAACCAGCAAGTAAAGAGTAATTTCTTAGACCTTATGTGTACCGCGTCATGTGCGGGAAGGAGGAGTAGGGACGAGGAAGTCAGGAACAAGCACTTTATTAATATAATCCAAACCAGGGAACAGGAACGATCAGGAACAGCAGGGAAACCACACGCTAACACAACGAAAAGTAACATTAAATGACTTTAAGAACCGACATCGAACAAGGAACTTATATACCCAGGCTAATGAGAACAGGACAGGTGTAAGTAATTAAACAAATAATAAGAAAGGGAAAAGGAAAGACCAAATAAGGAGACAAGAGGGAAAAAACCAACGAAACAGTCCACAGGGGTATGACATATATCTTAATCATTGCCTAAAAAAGACAAATAAATAAATACATTTTTGCTTTTCATTGTATTTTATATCAAATATAAATAATTATTAAATTATAAAATGTCATGCGGTGCGACCTCTCCGAATTATAAAATGTGCGATCGATATTTTTTACGACCTGAAATCAGTAAGTCTCTTAAAAATATTATATCAAATAAAAATAAAATGCATAAAAACATGTTTGTCACAATCTAATGATTTGTGAATAAATATAACTTGATGAAAAACCTTATTTTATTATTATTATTTTATTTTTGCCTTTAATGAAAAAATAATAATAAAATTATAGCATTGCTATAATTTTGCTAGTTGTTCAACAGCAAGCAAGCAGGAAATAAATAAATAAATATAAGCAAATAAGTAAATAATTAAATAAAATAAATAACCGCAAAAATATTTATTTATTTATTTATTTATTTATTTATTTATTTATTTATCAGGAAAAATATGAATTTATTTGTTTATTATTTTGACAGAAAAAATATTTATTGTTATTTATTAAATATTTATTATTTATTGTTCAACAGCAAAACAAAATATTTGTTATATTTCAATATCAAACATACATGTATGTATGTATTTATTTATTTATTTCAACAACGAAAATATTTACTTATTATTCCATCATCAAAAATGTATTTATTTTTAAAGCAAAACTTTATTTGTTTATTTATTTATTTGTTTATTTTATTTTTATTTTTCAACAGAAAAATGTTTATTAATTTTCCAACAGCAAAACAAAATATTTGTTATATTTTAATAGCAAACATTTATTTATTTATTTATTTATTTTAACAGCAAAAATATTTAATTATTTATTCCATCAGCTTTTTTTTTTTTTTCTACAGCAAAACTTCTATCTATCTATCTATCTATCTATCTATCTATCTATCTATCTATCTGTCTACCTATCTATCAGCCTGGTTGGCCATGTTTTGCTAGATGAGCTAGTTACGGAGTCTGATAGGAAACATACTGGGGAAACATATTATAAAACAGCATATACCTCCTGAAAAGGTAAAAACCAGTTGGTTAAGGTGGATTTAGCAGGTATAACTAGCTGGCAAATGCACAAACCCCTCTAAAACCATGAATACAGTTAAGCCAAACAAATAAGCAACGAATGCTGGGTATTGTTTTCCACCAGTGACCAGCAGTGCAAACGAGTAGCCGTATCAATCCTTCTCGAGAGCCGTTCAGTTGCACAGATGACTAATTGGAACACACATCATAATTGTGATCGCTTACACCCATCAATCATAAATGGGCCCACCAAATTTAGGACGTCTGGCAGCGTGATGATTTATTGTGAAATCAAGCGAACACGATGAAACCATTTCTCAGAGCCTGCAGATGTTGTCATTGTTTAAGTCTCTGGCCTTTGGCTAACGTTAAAGCGAGGACTATGAAAGCGCCCCGGTCTCGGCTTTCAAAGGCTTCAATTATTATCCCGTTTATCTGGATGTTTACCCCCCAAATATAGCTGTTTTCACGAGTTTCAAGTCATGCTGGATGTTTTCACGAAGGTGGCTTGGCTTCCCTTGAGCTCTGGCTCGGGTCGAGCTCAACATGTGTCTCCCACATTGACCGGCGGCCATTACTTTCTGGTGTCCCGTTAGCAATTAGCTCATCTCGACAAGACGTGCTGGCAAGAGTTGAGAGGGAACGGCTGATATGCGGCTCGGGCACATCACATCCGCGCGAAGACGAGAAGAAAAAAGCAGCACAACAACATAATTATCAAAAGATGTCCAGCGAGTCTTCTTTAAAGCCGTTGGCTGGGGTTCCTCGCCTGTGGTGAGTTCAGCAAAGGAAGGCAAAAGGAAATCAGGTTTGAAATGAAAGCACACCGAGCGCTCGGGCCGTTTGACTGCCGTCGCTCGTAACTCAGGAGCCGACGGGACAGGGAGTGGGAAACGGGATTGATTACAGCGTTGCATCAGATAGACTTACCGATAATCTGATGGTCTATCTGCGCTCATACATCTTCATCTATCATCCTACCTCAGGGCCGTCAGCACGGGATCACAGATATATCCCCTGTGCAATGTGCGGGGGCCCCAGGGGGCCGCGTCCACGCATATGTGCTCCTTAGGCTGTTTACACAAGGGTCAGACATTCATCAATCCATCAGCCACGCCATCCACTCCCTTTTTAGATGAGTTGTCTCTGGACGCTCATCAAAAACTCATTAATGGAGGAAATCCTTAGAACGAATCACTCGTTGAGCTTTTTCTACCAATAAAGCACTGACAGCATATGGAAAACAGAAACAGCTTTTTGATCTTTTAGCATATAGCTTACTGCGGAAATCATATTTTATAAAACACTGCACTAAAGTGTGAACTGAGTGTAGTTTTCGGACATTTAAATAAATATTATTATTACACTTTAAATTTTTATGAAATACAATTAGCTGAACTTTAGAGCACTTCTTAATTATGTAAATATTTATATGTGACCCTGGACCACAAAACCAGACTTAATTAGCACGGATTTATTTGCAGCAATAGCCAAAAATATACTGTATGGGTCAAAATGATAGATTATTGTTTTATGCCAAAAATCATTAGGATATTAAGTAAAGATCATGTTCCATGAAGATATTTTGTAAAATTCCTACTGTTCATATATCAGAACTTAATTTTTGATTAGTAATATGTATTGCTAAACACTTCATTTGGACAACTTTAAATGTGATTTTCTCAATTTTTATTTTTTTATTTTTTTGTACCTTCACATTCCAGATTTTCAAATAGTAGTGTCTCGGCCAAATATTGGCCAAACTGCATATCGATGGAAAACTTATTTATTTAGCTTTCACATGATGTATAAATCTCTAAATCGCTAAATAAATAAATCTCTAAATAAATAAATAATTTAATTTAATTTAATTTAATTTAAATAAATAAATAATAATAATTTAAAAAATGACCCTTATGACTGGTTTTGTGGTCATGGGTCACACACGTAATTTCATAATTAATTCTACTGTCCTTGAAATATGGTTAAAGTGTACTGCTAAGTGTACTGACAAGCATTTATGGTAAACTAAATCATACTTTATTGTAATTTCTAATGAGACCTGTACTGTGTGTTATGTATTTAAGTAAATGTGTGATGATGAAGTTGAAATTTGGCACATTAAAAATAAATTAACTTTAAATGTAATATCACTACAGTTAAAACTATAAATAATATAGATAGATAAATATATAAGTACTTTATAAGTACTTTACATGTGGTTTAGTATGTTAGTCAACACATTAAAATAAGTGTACTTTAAAGTAGATTTCAGATTATTAGTTTTTAATAATCATTTGTGCTTTAAAGTTACATTTTTTGTATTAACTAAAAAAGTGCACTTTTTAAAAATATACTTAAGTGTGTTAAAGGGGTCATCGAATGCAAAGTTCACGTTTACATGTTGTTTGAACATTAATGTGTGTTGGCAGTGTATGTACAAATCTACCCTATAATGATAAAAATCCATGCAGTGATTTTTAATTAATCTGTAAAAATAATATCCCCTTTTTCAAATCAAGCCGTTCTCAGATGCCTGTCGTTGTGGCGTCACACCCACAGAGGCCGCTCCCACGATAGTTGATTGACATGAGCGTCTTACCTCAGATCAGCTGTAACAGTCGCCCTCTTTGTTTCGATGCTGGAGCAGGGATGTAAGTTAGACAAGAATATCTCTGATTGAGTGATTGAGGTGTTGTGTTGCTGGATGTAATAATGAACTTTACTCCTGACATCTGAGCCGCTGAAGATGCAGTGGATTATGTTTGTTTGTGATCTTCATATATCCGTCTATGTTCACGTAAATCATTCGTGATCCAGCTTCACCTACAGGTATAAGGTTTTTTTTTTTTTTTTTTTTATGAATCTTTGCAATCGTCTTTCCTAATAACATGCTAGTTAGCAAGTTTAGCGGCTAAACGTGGCTAAATGCGGCTAAAGTAAACAGACTCGTCACTCCACAGAGAGAAGAGAGGGGCGGGGCGAGCAGAGCTCATTAACATTTAAAGCAACCTCAACCAGAACAGGGCGAATTTTGCAGAGCTGATTTTGGCAAGGTAAAAAGGGTGTTGTTTTACACTACCATTGAGAATTTTTAACCAAAGTATATTATAGACTTTTCATTAAGATCCTAAAGAATCACAACTTGTGGAAAATGGGCATCCGATGATCCCTTTAAGAAAAATAGTCATGAAAGCATTTCTGTTGGCCTTTTGTGATAAGATTATATGTTCTGCAAGTACAGTTTTTATAAAATATACTTTTATTAAAGCTGCAAGCTGTGTTGAAAGGGCCCTCGCATCTGGGCTCACCACCACCCGGTGGCTTTTGAAAAACAACGAATGGTCAGCAATATGCATTTAAAGTGGTAAATAGAGGAGGAATATGTCACCAGCTGCCAGCTGGTGGTGCTACAACTGAAAATTGGCATGTAGATGTCTTCAAGCCAGGACTTTTATCAAATATATAAAGTTTGGCACAGACTGAACATGTATGTAACAGGTATGTTTCAATTAGTGTAAAACATGACATATCATGTTGCCAACAGGTGGCGCTATGATTGTAATTGAGTATTGGCCTTTAGATGTCTTCAGGCCAGGATTTTTACCAAACATGTGAAGTCTAGTGCAGATCAGACATTGCATGTTTAAGTTGGTTTAAAACAAGTCATATCCTGTTGCCAGCAGGTGGCGCTATGATTATAACAGAATATTGGCCTTTAGAGGTGTTCATGCCAGCACTCTTATCAAATGTGAAGTTTGGGCAGATCGGACATTGTATGGCTGTTACAATAACTTCTATTCCCATGGGGAAACACAGAAGTTTTTCAGACCGCCACGGACACGCCCTTCAACGAAAACTCTAGATCTCCGCAATTTAACATGGCAAAGGCCTTGGTCAGCTTAGTCTGACCAAATCTCTAGGAGGAGTTCGTTAGAGAGTAAAACATGCCACTTCCTGTGTGCAGCAGGTGGCGCTATGTCTATAACTGACTATGGTCATGGACATATGTTCAGGACAGGACAGACGTTTGGTGCAGATTGGACATTGTATGCCTGAATTATGACAACTTCCTGTTTCATGGCAAAACATCAAAGTTTGTCAGGCCGCCACAAACACAACCTTCAACGAAAACTCAAGATCTTCACAATTTAACGTTGCAGAAGGCTTTAGATTAGACTGACCAAATTTGGTGTTGATCTGTTTGAATCTCTAGGAGGAATTTGTTTAAATACAACACCTGAGTTGGTGCTAATAGCCTAGTGGTTAGTGCACTGATATATAGTGCAACTGCACCTCTGGTGACCCGAGTTCGAGTCCTGACTTGAGGTCCTTTGCCAATCCCGTTCCCAACTCTCCACCACATGCTTTCCTGTCAATCTCTACTGCAAAAAAACCCACATCTGATGTAAATTTTCACCACTTTTGGTGTGTGTGCAAAGTTTCATGAGTTTTCGAGCATGTTTAGGCCCTCAAAAATTGGGAGAAGAAGAAACTGAGCAATTTCAATAGGGTCCAAGCAACACCGGTATATGTGAAGTACACTACATGTGCACATTAAATACCATTAAGAGCACTTCATTTTTTTACAAGGGTATGTCAGAATATTTTTAAGAAACTGCAAAGGTCCACCAAGTTATTTTTTTACGTTTAAAACAAGCCGATTCTCTATTCATAATGTAACTTTTTGAGTCCAGACGTTGATAGTTTGTTTTGGAGATTTGTGGTTTTAGTCATCTTAAAAACCCATAACGCTAATTTTCCATGTGTTCCCTCAGAAATGTCTATTTTTACATTGGTGGCCTTCAATTTATAAATAAAAGGTCTGTTGTTAATATTACTTGAAGAAATGTTCAATAAACGATTTGTTCTACAACATAAATTAGTCATGCACAGTTATACTTGTTGGCAAGTTGTGTTTTTAAAGCAAATAACAGTTTCAAAATGTGCATTTAAAAAAAAAAACAGACCTTGTCATTTATGTCATAGAACAAACCAGGAAAGTATTTTCAAGTTATTAGCAGTGCTATTTAGGGCCCCAGCACCGGTGGTGCGAGGAAAATGACTCGATAGCGCCACCTATAAAATTTCAATGGAGTGCCCCTCGAGCTGTTTCATATACATGTGCGTAATTTCGTAGACACGTGACAAACCAAAAACTACAAGCCACCCAGTACAATGTCCAAGACCCAACAGGAAGTCTGCTATTTTGAATTTTCTCTGCAAGTTTTGTGCCGTTTTGCCACACCTCTTAGAGATTTAAACAGATCAACGCCAAATTTGGTCAGTCTAATCTAAAACCCTTTGTGACGTTAAATTGTGAAGATCTTGATTTTTTGTTGTATCTGTGGTGGTCTGACATGCTTCGATGTTTCACCATAAAAACAAAGTTTTTGTAATTCCGATCTGCACCAATATTCACATGTTTGATAAGACTCCTGACCTGAAGTGATCTACATGACCATATTCAGTTATAGCCATAGCACCACCTGCTGGAAACAGGAAGTGGCATGTTTTACTCTCTAATGAACTCCTCATAGAAATTTACTGACATCAATATTATATTAAGTCAGTCTAATCTAAAGGCCTTTGTGAATTGTGAAGATCTTGAGTTTTCATTGAAGTATGTGTCCGTGGCGGCTTGACAAAGTTCGATCTTTCACCATGTAAAAGGAAGTTGTTATAACTAACCATACATTGTCCGATCTGCCCCTTCACACGTTCGACAAGAGTCCTGGCCTGAAGACATCTAAAGGCCAATATTCAGTTATAATAATAGCACCACCTGCTGGCAAAAGGAAATGTCATGTTTTACACTAACTCAAACATACCATGTTCACTAAACATAATGTGTTTGATAAAAGTCTCTGCCTGAACACATCTACATGTCAATATTCAGTTATAGTCATAGTGCCACCAAGGTTGGCACATATAAAGGCCTTTGACAGGCTCCTTCTATATTTTCCACTTTAAATGCATATTGCCCAACGTTTGCTTTTTTCCTAAAGCCACCGGGTGGTGGTGACCCCGGGTGCGAGGGCCCTTTCAACGCTGCTTGCAAGTAGGAATCCAAAATCTTGTGCTTTAAAAACACAACAAGGTACCAAGCTCCTCCAAAAGGACTACAACTACCATAAGCATGTGCATTTATGTACTTAATACCTCTTACAACTTTTGTAGTCTTTATGTAGCAGCTTGCGTTTTTAAAGTGCATAATTGCTTCAAAATTAACATTGAAATTTAACTGTGTAATTTATGTTGTAGAATAAATCTGAAAAAGTCACTGGTAGAAACATTCACAACAACTCTTATTGCACACAAATGCATTTGTTTTGTACACTTTGAGTAACGTTTACCCCAAAATCAAAAACTGGCATTCGAAAATCCAGAGGAAACTAATAGCAGATTAGCAGCCTTCAGAGTTCAGCCTACAAATATACATCAGCTCTATTATTCTCAGCAGACTAAATGTGGCACACCAAAAACTACAAAAAAGTCGCCCAGTACAATGTCTGAAACCCAACAGGAAGTTTGTTATTCTGAATTTTCTTGGCAAGTTTTGTGCCGTTTTTGCCACTCCTGTTAGAGATTTTAACAGATCAACGCCAAATTTGGTCAGTCTAACCTACTTAATTTAAGTAGGAATCCAAAATCTTGTGCCCTTAAAAACACAAGTAGCTAACAAGCTTCTCCAAAAGGACTACAACTACCATAAGCATGTGCATTTATGTGCTTAATAAGTCCTACAGCTTTTGTAGTCTTTGTCAACTTGCATTTTTAAAGCGCATAACTGCTTCAGAATTAGCATTGAAATTTAACTGTGTAATTTATGTTGTACATCCGATCTGTAAAAGTCACTGGTAGAAACGTTAACAACAAATCTTATTTTACTTAAAGGGACAGTTCACCCAAAAATGAAAATTACCCCATGGTTTACTCATCCTAAAGCCATCCTAGGTGTATATGACTGTCTTCTTTTTAGATGAATATAGTTGGAGTTATACTAAAAAATGTCCTGGCTCTTCCAAGCTTTATAATGGCAGTAAATGGGTGTTTAGATTTTGAAGTCCAATAAAGTGCATCCATCCATCATAAAAAGTACTCCACACGGCTCTGAGGGCTTAATAAAGTCCTTCTGAAGTGAACTGATGCGGAAATATTCATATTTAAAACTTTACAAATCGTAATCAACGCTACATCTATGTCCTATGTCATCTGCTGGAACGCCACTCTCTCGTGAACGTGTGTACGACAGTTAGTGGAAGCTAGAGATTACAGCTTATAAAGTTTTAAATATGGATATTTTTCTTAAACAAATGCATCGATTCACTTTAGAAAGCCTTTAATAACCCCTGGAGCCATGTGGAGTACTTTTTATGATGGATGGATGCGCTTTACCGGCCTTCAAAATCTCAACAGCCATTCACTGCCATTATAAAGCTTGGAAGAGCCAGGAGATTTTTTAATATAACTCAGATTGCATTCGTTTGAAAGAGGAGTAGTTCTTTTGTAGCAGCTTGTTAGGAATGTGTGTTTTGAATCCACACAAATGGATTTGTTTTGTACACTTTAAATAACGTTTACCCCAAAATCAAAAACTGCCATTCGAAAATCCAGAGGAAAGTAATAGCGGATTAGCAGCCTTACGAGTTCGGCCTACAAATATACTTCAGCTCCATTATTCACGGCAGACTAAATAATAAAGAAAATACTCTGTCAGTCTGGGAACATGTTAAATGTTGTGGGGAAAAGTTAAAAGAAAGAGCAGAAAAACCGATGCCAGGAAACCGAGGTGCCGACAAATGGCCGTTCTAGATGCTTTCTGAGCAATTCTAAATGATTAATGGCAAACATGAGGTTATTACTGTGGAAGTAATGAAGTACAGCGCTTGAGATCACGACTATGGCCTCATTTCCCATGCAGCTGCTCGTTTCTCCCTCTATCAAGGTTTACACGTTAGCTAGCCAAAATAAAAGTTCATTAGCTGAGCACGAGATGGGAGACCATCGGTTTAACATCAGTCCAAGAAATTATGAAACCATTTATTCCAATGCGATCACAGGTCACAAATGTAAAGAGAACAAAAGCAGGGATCAGCGCACGTATGGCCGGCGTCCAGAACAGCTGCGAGAAATACCCTTTTTG
Organism: Labeo rohita; assembly: GCF_022985175.1. Taxonomy (NCBI): domain Eukaryota; kingdom Metazoa; phylum Chordata; class Actinopteri; order Cypriniformes; family Cyprinidae; genus Labeo; species Labeo rohita. The sequence goes on from NC_066890.1 coordinate 12,089,582, forward strand.
CAAATCAAGGTTTTAAAAGTGGTTTAACTTTGTCGACAGAGACTGTTTGTTGTTGTTTCATTTTTCAGAGACACTTTACATAAAGTTCCCCAGTATTTATGATGTTGGACTACTTTCAGTCGCTGACACGTATGCCAGTGTTTGGAGGAAAATAAATATTTGTGAGAAGCAACTGGTATTAAATTAGATAAATAGTAACAAATGTAGACAGGATGGTTTCAATTTAATTTAACTGAAATTTCAGTTATTCATTTTTATGATGTAAAAAAAAAAGAAAATGCATGGAAAAGAGCAGCGCGAACATTCTTAAAAACGTCCTTTTGTGATCCATGTATTTAAAAAAAAAAAAAAAAAAAAAATGGCAGAGCTATTAGCTAGTAGAAATGTATTGCAACTTTTTACATATGTTAATAATTTTATTTTATTACTATAATTAAATAATATTCTAATTATATTATACAATATGCACTTATAATTATTTTATTATTTTATTTATATTAAATGTCTAATTTAATTAATGTCTAATTAAAAATGCTATTAAAATAATAAAAAATATTAAAAATAATAAAAATTACAAATATAATAAATACAATACAAAAGGAAAAAGAAATAATTATGACATTTCTAAAACATTTCATATAAAAGATATAATTTTATAACCTAACACAATTTAATGATAATTGTACACATTGTAATTATTTAATAATAACTTTAAAATTATCATCACATTATACACTATGTAATTATTATTATTATTATTATTATTATTATTATTATTATTATTATTATTATTATTATTATTATTATTATTATTATTATTATTATTATTATTATTATTATGTGTAATTAAAATATAAAGTTATAGAAATAATTATAAATAAAAAAATATAAAAATGACAATTATATTAAGATATTTCAGTATATATGGTTTAAATATTTAAATTAAATATGACAAATTAAGTAATATGACATTTTATTTGTATGGTTCCTATAAATGTGTTAATTTAAGTGTAAATGTTTAATGTCCATTTAAAATAATTTCATTAATAAACTATTTGATGTGTGATTCATTTTAATAAATAAAAATAATTCAGTGCAATTCATCTATTACAGAAAAATGTGTCTTGTCAAACAGTGTTCTAAAATACGTATTATACAATTTCTTAATTTTAATTGAATTGAATTTAATTAAATAATTAATTTACAAATAACATTCAATTATATTCAATATATACAAATAGATATATATATAAAAAAAAAAACATTTTAGAATAATTAACAATAAGGAAAAATAATATAAAAAAAAAACCTGTAATATAAATATAGTAAATAATTGTAACATTTCTAATTCTAAATAAAAATTAAGATATTTCAGTATATATGTTTTGAAACATATATTTAGATTATTATTTTAATTATATATAAATATATTTGATATGTGATCAATTTAAATGAATAAAACAGTGCATGTATTGGAATAATTAATAATAATAAGTGGAAAATAATACAACATAACAGAAAATGATTTGATGTGCAGTGTGTCTTATAGACTGATGAACATGATACAGTGTATCACTGCAGGTCAGTGATATAACATTGAAATATACATAAATAAACAATTTATTGACTTCCAAATCCACATCTTGTCTATTTATTGTTTTGCGTGATCTGTCGCAGTCGTGTAACGGCATTAACAGATTAGTGTTGTCAAACAGTCTTCATTTCTGTGCAGAGCACTGCTGTGTTTGTACAGGCTTTTGCACAGAGCGCTCATTTGCCCAAGAGTTTTTCTTAAGAATATCCGTGAGTCAGTTGTGGGGTGTGAGCTTTGATCTGCATCGCCCACAGACAGCACCTGTTCACTTTCTGATCTGGCAGCATCCCACCCTCAGTGACCCGTCTGCGTGAGCGCTGAACTTCAGCCCCGTTCAGGAGCGAGAATACAACAGCTGCTCCAGTGACCCGCAGATCTGACTCATTCACGAGTATTTTAGAGGAGGTTTATGAATAACAAGCCACAAATTTAAGGGGGAAGTGAGTTTTACACTAAAAAATCTGTAAATGAGTAAAATGTGGGATTTTGGTCTGTTCATCACACAGCTATCATATCACTTGAAATACAGTGTATGCTTCACTTTTATGATATATTACTGGTACTTTTTAGTATTTTTAGAAGTTTGACAGCTTTAGTGACAATCAGAAGGAACAAACAAACAAACAAACAAACAGACAAAAAAAAAAAAATTAGACAGAACTTTTCATCATTAAACAAAACAATGAAAACTCAAAACACATGTAGTTTTCATATTTTTAATTACATTTTTAAATGTTTTTTTTTTTTACCTTATTCATTTTAATTATGCACAGTCATTTTACACATTTTAAATGATCTAATAATTTAAAATGCAAAATACAATTAAATAATTAAAATGTAAAAAAAAAATAATAATAATTTAGAATTCTATATAAAATCATTTGAAAATTAAAAATAGAATTAAATAATTCATAATTATAAAATAATTAACAAATAAAAACAATTTTAAAATACAGTAACATAATTTTAAAACATAATACACTTTATTTATACTTTACCTTATTCAGTTTAATTATATGATTAATATGTATTATATTATTTATATAATATATACTATAATTTTACACATTTTTAATAGTCTAATAATAATTTAAAATGTAAAATGCAATAAAATAATTAAATAAATAATTCAGAATTACAAAAAAATTTAAATATAAAACAATTGAACAACTAAAAAACATAATATAATTTGACAACAATAATTTTGATACATATTTTTTATTATACAAAATAATTCTACACATTTTTTTTAAATAATTGATTAATAATTTAAAATTGTAAAATACAATTAAATAATTAAAAAAATAAAATAATTCAGAATTAGAAAAACAATTATAAAATAATTTTAAAAATTAAAAACATAATTACAATTCATAACTGTGAAATAATTATAAAATAATTTAACAATTAAAAACAATGTAACTAAAACAATATCATTTTATACCTTATTAATTTTAATTCTACACATTAATTTTACACATTGCTCAATAATCTAATAATAAAATAAAAATAATACATGTAAATTAATTTTCAGAAATTGAAAGCAATAATTAGTTTATAATTTTAAAATGTTATAATTTAATGTAACTTTTTGTATATTTTAAATAAATAAATTAATTAATTAATAAATAATAATAATAATAATAATAATAATAATAATAATAAATTACATTTAAAATTCTTATAAATAAATAAATACATACATAAATGTAAGCATGTTCATTTAAACCCTACATTGTTTACCGTTATAAAATAAAATAACATAAAATAATAAACAAACAAACAAACAAATAAATAAATAAAACAAAATAAAACAAAATAAAAAGTCCTGTATGATTTGTATGCTATATTTTTCTTCATTATTTTTTTTTTTTTCTTCATTATTTAGCATCATTAGGTGACAAAATTTTGGCAAAAAACATCAACAGATTATCAGATTATAGTGAGGTTCAAAAGCCTTTCTAGTTTTAAAGGCCGTAGTTACCAAAACAGAAAGAAAAGGCGCAGTGGTGTGAGAATGAGGCCAGCGGCGTCTGTAGTGAAAGTGATCTGCTGTAACTCAATCTCAGTGTTGTCAAAAAGCTCGCAGACTCCCTGCACTCCTGTTTCATTCATTATGGTCTTTCGTAGCTCCGTCTGCTTTCGTTTTTTATTCGCCGAGTCTCCTCGACTTGAATCAATCCCACAAAACCAAAGTAAATCAGTATAAAGTCATTCGTATTGCCAAGGGTGTTGAGGAACAGCCCAAAATCAAGTCAAATTAAGTCAAGCATTAGTCTGTGGTGAGCTTAATTCGCTTTCAAAATATTTCCCGGCAGTCGTTCCCCCGGCCGCGCCGACCGAATTAACCTGCTGGGATTCTTTTGTTCACGGGATCAGCCTCGGTAAGCGGCTATTTAGAGCCCCGGACATTGTGCTGTTGTTATTTATCCATTTATGGTGTGTTCGAAGGAGCCAGTGGAGCTAGAAATGCAGTTTGGGTGCCTGAGGAGCGCTTGGATATCTTTAGGGAGTTGT